>NW_013952881.1:407291-417755 GCF_001266775.1 Austrofundulus limnaeus
CTCATGAAGTCATCACTACTTAAGATTTATAGGGATACATGGCTCAACAGAGATTGGACTTTTCATTAGTCTAGCTACAGGATTGAACCTGGGATTGCTTTTATTCTCTTCTATTAAAGAATATACAGTTCTAGTTTTACGAAGGGCTTTTTACATTTCATCTTCAACATAGATGTCTTTAAAATTTGCACAAGTTGGCATAATTTATCTAAAAGGTTATGTGTGACAGGGCCTTCAAGTGTCAGATATTGTTGTGCTGCCAAATAAAAGTGTAAAATCCAGTTTTACATTCTGAAGACAAATCTTGTGGTTATAGAACATTCAGAACTTCACCAGATGTTAAAGAACAGAACACAAAGTATATCTTARAGGATAATTATGGCAGGACTCCACCTGCTTCAGGGATATTTGTGAGTAATTGTGAAATGCAAAATTAAAACTATAGCTTTATAAAATATAAACTTTAATTCTTTAGGTTAGASTTGTAATTTACATTGGTCTTTGTATTGTTTGGTCTCAAAACTCATCAGTCCTGTCAAAATTAAACTTTTTTTTTTGAACCGAGGTCTTCAAAGACACCAAAACTCCACATCAAAAAAGCTGAAATATCCTTTTAAATGTTTTCATTTCCTCTTGAACAAGAGGAAATGCTTTGTTTACTATCAGCCTGAATTTATCTTGTTGTTTGCAGTCGACCTGCGTGTGACTTCAGCTTTTTTAAACAAAACACTTTCAAATACAAAAATAAATTACTAAAAACACTTTTATTTTCTTAAAAAAACAAAACAAAAAATGGTCAACATAAAAACCAACATGTTGATGTAACACTGGTGAATGACACAAACAGATTTCTGTGCTGCTTTAGTCTTCACCTCATGGATCAAATGAAARAGAACCAGAACCGGGGGACCACCCGTGACCCCAGAGAACGCTTCGAGGTGCTGAAGGGTCTGACTGAGAGGAGGGACTAGACTACATGAGGGACGGTTACAATACTTTAACCCTGAGCCGTATCTGAAGTAAATACATCCAAAGAGAGACAGACGAACATGTTGAACTGGCCTACATGCTGTAGAAACACTCATACTGCACCCCCCCATGTCTCGTCACAAGGAGTTCAGGGGGGCAAACCCTCCACATGATGCAAAGCTGTTCCATTCATTATGATTCAGTGTGCACATGAACACTGCTGCATCACGCAAACAGCACAGGCAGCTCAGGAAGTCAGGGTTCAGGAGCTCTCCCAGCAGAGAAAGAAAAAGATCCTGAAGCGCCATCAAATGGCTTCATCCAGGACGTAAACCATTGCTTGGCTTCGCAGGAAGCTGAAGCTGATTTCACTTGGAATCTGACTTGGAGCTGTTGGACTGGTGAGTAATCGGGTGAAACAAGGAGCTGCTCAGAAGTAAGTTCTTCCATCCCGTCTGCTGGGACCGCGGTTCCTCTCATTCCAGGACCGTGAGGCTATGTCATCTCCTCCTCCTCTGAGCAGTAGTCCCGACCCTGAACACAACACAGACCATCAGTGTTAGTCTGAACCCTGCTAACAGGAGGACTACACATCTCGCAGACAAAGACACAATGTTGTCCTTGAAGATAAGAGTGAGACTCCACATGGCAGAGTGAAAGGACTGGAGTTCACCACCACTGATTACAAAATCAACAATGAACACACACAAAACGAAAATGAATGATTCTAATGAAGACAAATAAAACTAGCATCATTTTATACATGAAAACAAAACGGATGTTAAATGCCAGAGGCAGAAAGCTGTGAGGGAGAACACTAACACAAGACTTTTGTACTTTTTTTTTTTATCAAACTTTGAGAGGGTTATAATCCCAGGGATTAGAATCTTTGTTTGATACTTATTTAATTCCTGCTTCTCATACAGGAATCATTTAGGTTTTAACTTGCAGCTGAAACCAAATGTTTACATATACTGTAGAAACACCATTTGTTTTTGAGGTTGTGATAGGTCCATGTAGGAGCCTACTGTGCATGTTGTTCTGTGGGCAGGGTTTGCCCTAATCGTGTTCTGTGGGGCAACTTAAAAGAAGAAGTAATGGTAATATTAAAATATGATTGACTGTCTATCCGTTTAAAACAGAACGACTCAAATAAAAATGATTGTGAACATGTAAAAATAATTTATTGACTTTAAATTTCAGGCAGCTAGCACCTCCCTGTCTCATGTTATGGCTAATATTAATATCTATAGTTTTAAAAAAATATTGGTGATTCCTGGTCTATTCGACCAATCTTCTCCCAGCTTCTTCAAACCCAACCGTCAATCCGACCAATCACGTCTTGGGTAAACTATGCCCACAAAATAAGAAACTTGTAGAGACTGCAGAAACCCCCTTCTCAATAGTTCAGCAGTCAGTACTGTGATCACGTAAATCTGAAGCTTAGGAGCAAGGGTGCTGATTCTGCTCAGCCATAGTGAGAGAGAGCATACTGTATTTTTCGGACTATAAGCCGCGACTTTTTTCCTGAACTTTGAACCATGCAGTTTATAGTCCGGTGCGGCTTATAAGTGGATTTTTTTCTACAGCCACCAGGGGGCTCTTTAGCCGGAGGTGTGGTTGCCGTGAATAAAAGGAAGAAGACAATGACTTTTTCTCTTTTGTTTAAATCTGAGATCAGTGTTAAAGGACTTTTTTATAATTAATGTGCCTTATTTAATAAGATGGCCTTTGAGAAATTGTTTTGTTTGATATACTTTAAGAAATTTTTGCTTGCTAAGAGTTCKTTTCAAATAGTATAATTTACAGTGTCATTTTTTGGGTCTTGTTTATTTATGTTATGATCTTACCCATTTTTGACTCGTCTTYTCTCCTGGCATGTTATCAGTTTTCGGTTCTTAAAATAAATTTTCATGCATCCCTAGCAGTTAGTCCTGCTCCTTCGTTCCTTTTGCTCTGTTTGTTGCCACAGACGGCAGGATCTCCAGTTTTAGGCACAGAAGGGTGCTCTGTGGTTTGTCACAATGGTTACATTTGTTAATGACAACACTGAACATGACAGATGGAATTTGTCTTCTATCCTCGTGTCATCTGGATAATCTGTCAGATTGGATTAATCTTCATCACGTCAGAGGATTTCCACACAAAAATTAAAGCTCTTTTACCTTTTCGATTTTCTCATCCAGCATTCGGAAGAATTCCTGCTGGCTCTCTGAGGAGTGAATGCTCCTGGGCAGAAAAACAAACGAGTGGTCAGACAGCATCAACTCAGGTAGTGGTGGTTTATAGAAACATCATCATCATCATCTGTCAGGGAGAACTTACAGAATCTTTCCATTCGGCCCTGATTCATTTATCTGTTGTCCTTTTCTAAGAAGAGCGATCTTCTCCTGTGGGATAACACACACACACACACACACACACACACACACACACACACACACACACACACACACACACACACACACACACACACACACACACACACACACACACACACACACACACACACACACACACACACACACACACACACACTAATGAATGACAGGAAGTCACAGGTTCTCAGTAACAGCAGCAGCTCTGAAACTACGGGTGCAACAATCCATGTATCTATATTGAATCCTTCAATACTCACTATGTTTGGAACAATACAGATTTTTAACATTTATTTCATCAGCTTGTCTTCGTAAGATGCTCTGTGTTGAAGGATCAGTGGATCAGTGTTCAACTACTCCACCTAGGCTGCATTTTCTAACTCAGATCCACTGAGAAACTTGCTGTTTCAGCAACATTTAATTTAAAAACTGGACTTTTGAGGTTAAACAAATGTTCACAATTCATTTCAATAAATTACATGTGAAGAAGGGCATGGACACTTCTCTTTATTTTATCGAAAAAAGATCGAACCATGACATTAAGTATCAAACTGAATCGTCAATTTTCTGTATTGATGCACTCCTRTCTTAAACCTGATCAGACAAGTCGCATCGAATTATAAATTATTCTTTCAGCAAATGAAATAAAAGTAATCATTAAAAACAGCTGTGCATAACTCAAAGGTGTAAAGGTAARGAAAAGGGCAATGCTTTGTTTCTTTTAGAGAAGACTAAATCTAGATAATATCTAATTATATCTAATTAATATCTAATACATATAATATCTAATTTCCCTCTGGGAACAATAAAGTATTTTTGAATTTGAATATAAATGAATTCATGCAGTGTCTGCAGCAAATCTCTCTACAAAACTAGAAAGTCCACTTTGTTTTCGTTTTCTGCACTTAAGACACATTGAGACTGTAGATTCAGAATGATAAAGAGTTACAGGTGTCATTTTGTCACATTCTGTCTAAAAACATGTTTTCAAACAGCAGCACAGTTACACTGGTGCATTTTCTCCCTGCTTCAAACTTTTTATTTTAAAAAAAAATCGCAGTGCTTTGTTCCAGTGCTTTAATGGATTTTATTTGTTTGACCAAATTCTGATTATAATCTCCTYAATGAGGGGCTCTCAGGTTTGAACTGCCCTAATTTTAACTTTTGAAGAATGTGTTAGAAGGCTGAAATACTAGAATGAAAATAGGAAATAAATCAAACTCGATGAGACAAAACCTAAAATATCTTTGCTTTTGTTTAAATAAAAATCAACAAAAATGTAAGAACCATTGTGTTACGTCATATTTCAGACGGTCCTTACAGTTTCAGTTCTAAAGACTGTGAATCTAAACTTTTATTTAGAARAATAAAACATCAAACTGGAGTACAAAGAGCAGAAGGAGAATGACGTACTGTGCCATTGGGGCTGTCTTCTCCTGCCTCCTCTCCATCCATGTACTTGACTTTCTCCACTCCTTTCATCTTGAGCTCATCTGTGACAGAGGCAGAGGAGAACATCTCATTATTAACACGCCACGGCAGCAGGCGGATCGGGGACGGCCCGCTGTGAGCCGCTCTGATCACAATCCACTGAGGTTAATAGTTCTCACAGTTCACTACTCCTCAAAGTAATTATGTGCTCAAAATTTTACACTCCAGCCTAAATCCTCTCTCCACAAGGGCTGGGGAYCAGCGAAACACACGAGCCGACGGCCTGATTCTCATTCCCACACATGCACAGTGTCTGCGCCTGTCCCACTCCCACGCTGTTAGAAAAGAGGAAGTAAAATTACAGATAGAAATACAGATACAGTCATGGGAAAAAAATCTACAGTTCGAGGGGTTTAAAGCATCATCTGGTCTCTTAAATCCTTAGCAGTGTGCTGGAAGGGGAGGGGCTAACCTGGAGGGGCATGACTGGGAGGAATGGACTCTGATTTAATTCTGGGCCATGTTCAGTTGTTGGACTTCTGTGTTATATTCAGTTTGTCCAAAACTAGAAAAGAATGAAAGCATTGTGAAGTGTTTGATGGGATCGTAAGAGACCTCAAAGAACTGAATCACCATAAAAAAAGAAAGTTGCCTGAAGTTCCTCCACAATTAAGTTGAAAAATGAAACCACTAGGAGGAGGAGTTCAGGGAGGGGGCCTCTGCTCTCAAGAGTCACGTCTCCAGACAAAAACACTTTACTCTCATGATGATCAACAATTAATTATGTGTTGAATTTGTGTTCAGGCATGTATCTACTTATATGAAATCAAGTTAAGCAAAACAGTCACATCTAACAATCTTTACAGTTCTATCATAAGAGTATACCATATGTATGTAATTTTAATCAGTATATAAACCTAAACCAATAAATTTCTTCATGGACCGAGAGATGGATCGACGGGTTGGGGTCTCATCCTCAGTAATGAGGGCATTGCTTCGGTCAGTCATGGTGAAGAAAGAGCRGAGTCGAAAGGTAAAGCTCTGGATTTACTGGTCGGTCTACGTTTGAACCCACACCTGTGATCATGAGGTGTGGATCATGACCGAAAGAACYAGATCTTGGATACAAGCGTTCGAAACAAGATTCCTTCACAGGGTGGCCGGGCTCAGCCTTAGAGATGGGGGAGGAGCACCGTTAATGGGGGGTGGGGGGGGCCCTCAGCGCATAGCTGCTGCTCCTCCAGTTGAGGTGGTTCAGGCATCTGATTAGCAAGCTTCCTGGACGCCTCCCTGTAGGAGTGTTCCAGGTAAGTCTCACTGGTAGGTGGAAGACCTAGGACTCGCTGGAAGGATTATGCATCCTCTCTAGCCAGGGAACACCCCGGGGCCCCCCCAGAACGAGCTGGAAGGTGGTGTTGGGGAGAGGGATGTCTGGGTTTCGCTCTGTTACCTCTCCGACCTGACTGGATAAGCGTCAGAAGAGTTCCTCATTTAACTCCTGCTAAATGAGGAACTACAATCTGCTGGATCATGAGGTGGAGCTAGTTTTTCCTCACAACAGGTTGTCCAGTTTGGTTTCATTTTTGTTTAAWAAATAATGATAGAATGGAGTTTGTTGTGTGTTTTTGTTCACTTAAATGTTTGATTTGAATAATGTTAGAACCTGGTGAAAATCTAATCTTTTATTCATTTTATTGTATTACATAAAATGTTTGAATTGTAAAAAAGATGCACTTCCCCCCATGACTTTATATATGTGTGACAAATAATTACATACAATATCTGTAGAAGACTTAGCATCTATGATAAGATGTAGGATTAGGGTTTGTCCTAAAAGTGATAAGATTTTTTAAATCTCTCAAAGGAAGCTGGTAATTATCAACACCCACACACTTGTTCCATCAGTTATCTGAACAGCCAGTTACTGAGCAGCAGTTTGATGTTTAAACTCAGACAGATACAGGTCAGCAACGTCCATTCATTCCACAGAGGACAATGAGGAAAAAAGTGATTTTATTGACTCGGACAGTGACATGATTACGAGCGCCAGATGGGTTAGTTTGTGTTTGTGGCATCTCCAGGGATTTTCACTTCGACCGCCTCTGCTGGAGCTCTGTGAAAAACAAGTCTCATCTGCACAGAGATGAGCCATTGTTGGGAGGTTAAAGGAGAACAAACAGGCTGGCAGGAGTSTGCAGAATGCCTGCAGAATAAACCTGATAGCTGTAGATGAAAAGAACTGAATGTGACCTGAACAATCTCTGTTTCTGCCGAGGCTAGAGTTGATAAGACAGGTGTTTGGAGTTGATGGCAGGAATCCATAGATCTAGCTGTGCCAACATGGTTTCCAACCACCTCCGCTGTGCTGTTGCCTAAAAACTCGAAGCCAAAGTATCTGACTGTGCAGTCCTCACATTCAAGCCAAAAAAATGTTACGTTCACAGCTACATCATGTTTTACCTGAAGAAAGAYGTAAAACTCCCAGTTGTTGCTGCCACTGCTAAAGGCAATATCTCACTTTAATACTTGGTGTCTAGTTGAGAAAGACTGTCTCAAAATGTTTGCAGCATGGTATTATGAGGGTAGAGGTGGGCAATAAAATATTGTGTACAGTTAGAATTTAGTTTTCTAAGTTGTAAACACAAAAATTGTCTGTTTGGCTTGTGAAATACACAGCTTGTTGGCCACAAACACAACATTCAGTGAGACAGAAACTAAAGATTAAATGCTCTCTTTTTTTACTTTGGTAGAACGTGATCATTTTATGTCAAAGATACTGACACAGACATTCCCAGAGTCTAAGGATCAAAAAGTCATAGAAACACTGAAGACTGTGTCAGATGGCTCTAACACGTGATGCCACAGAAACTTGCGTAACAGTATTTAGCATTTTTTAATACTTTGTTTATTTATTTCCTACAATCTTGTAAGAATTAAAATAGTTTTATGCAGATTCTGTGTTCAGGATTTAGTTTTAATGAAGCATCAAGATGCATCAATAATACTTTGTTATCACAGTCCTCATAATCAAACTGATATTCACACCTTTATTCAGCACTGTTATCCTCTCCAAGTTAATCARTAAATTGGAAAGTTTTAGGATCAAGAACACCCTCTGCAGTTAGCTACTGGACTTTCTGACCAACAGACCCTTCAACAACCATCATTCTGAACACCGGTGTGCCACAGGGCTGTGTGCTCAGCCCCTTCTTCCTCTCTCCATTTATGACTGTAAAACTTTTTGTGGTTCTAAAACCATTAAAGGGTATTTTGCGACTGATTGAATTTTAGATACAGTCTTATATCTTATTTTGTGAATGGTTGTAGTCYTTCACTTTAAACAGTAAGAGAATCAACAAGTCTCTATTTAACACGTGTCTCGCTCTAGCAGTGGAAACATGAAATYATTTATCATTTCAGGCATTCCAATGCTGACGTAAGAAGGACCACTSCCAGGGGGTGTGACCAGGTTTTCTATAAATAATATGAGAACACGTGATTGGTGGCCATTTAGTTTTGATCTCCAGAGCTACAGACAGGCTCAGAGTGAAATGGTGTCTTTAGATATGAAAATAAACATTCAATTGAGAACTTAATCAGTTTTCTGTATATTAATTTTTTCCTGTATATTAATTGGGATTCCAATCTGAACAATTCTTTACACCATCATCAAATTAACAGACAGCTTCACAGTGACTGTCCTTTTCAAAGATAGCAAAAATGCAGTACAGAGAGGAGGTGGAGCACCTAGCTGGGTGGTACACTGACAATCACCTGCTCTATAACCCATTCAAGTCCAAGGAGCTCAAAATAGACTTCAGGAATAAGACAGATAAGGTGCATATCTCCATTAATGGGATGGGGGTTAAGTGTCTCACCAGTGTCCTCATCATATTAGCAGACCTGTTCTCAACAAACATCTCCGGTTTGGTCAACAAGCTTTATAGGGTATCTTACTRTCGAGGACACTGGAAAAACCATGTCTCCACAGCCATCCTGGTGAACTTCAGATGCTTTGTCATCCAGAGCATTCTGACTYGCTGTATCACAGTCAGGTATGTGAACTGTTCTGTGGTGGCCCAGAAAACATTACTGAAGTTCAAAACAACCCCCTCACACGTCACTTGTACTCCACTTCCTGCCATTGAGGACACACAGCAAAATGCAATGGCCACAAAATGCAGTCAGCAACATCAGAGGCCMCTCATCCAGTCCATAAACTGATTGTCTTCAGTCCAGGACCAACAGGTTTAGTGTGTAGTGACTGACAATCAAGTTAAAACTGAATCAAATCTAATCTAAACTAATCTGACTCTCTGYAAGTCCAACAGTCCTGCTGCTGCTTCTGCTGCTTGATGAGAAGAGCTCTTGTTACTGACTTCCTGAATGACCAGGATGTCAAAAGGAGAAGTCATCTCAAGCTGGTGACATCATCATGACAGGGATTTTAAATGATTTCCTTCCCTTCATCTTCACCAGGCACTAGATTCAAAAAACCCTAAAGCTTCAGTGTGTGTAGACACTGCATCACTAATGTGCARGCACGTTTTTCTTGCCAACTTTCTAAAACGGTCTTTGCGTATGTCTTTCTCATTTTGAAAATWAAAAAATACACAAGCCAGATTTTCATTTCATAAATGAAACCAACACTCCATCAATYAATCATTCAAGCATAAACACCCTGTTTACATTCAGGAGTACACGTGATAAAAGCAACTGCAAATAAGCAAAGTTTTACAGAAACTATCCAGACATTGATCAGCAAGAACAAAATAATCAGTATGACGCAGAGACTCAGATCTGTGACCACAATGACTGAATGGAAACAGGAAGAACTCTGAAAACAAAGAACCATAAAAAACACCTACATCTCACAAAAACAGCATCCGAACCACACAAATCCAAATATTCATGAGTCAGCATATCATCTGCTGTCAACAGATCAGTCTGGAAACACTTGTCTGTAAACTCAAACATTTTTATAGCACGGCTGCTGCAAGTATTTAAATACTTGCAGTTAACCAGCCTGTGCTATAAAAAGTAAGAATAATTCATTTCCCTGGCTAAATTTATCTTTCAGACTTAAACTGCTCTAAGAATGTGTATACAAGGCATCATGAGATAAATGGGTGTGGTGTCCACATAAATACCAGTTTGTGTGCAGCAGAGGATAGATTCKGTCTGAGCAGGAAAATCTGCAGAAACGATTTGATGCCAGCGACAACATGGAGCTAAATCTAAAAGGACCACTTCTAAACATTAACCCTGAACCCAGAAACTCTGAATAYAAACCTGTCTATGTGTAAATTATTAATTGTGCAATTAATCTGACCATTAKTCATCTATCTTTTGCTCCAGAGTAAGGTCAGAAGAGCAGCTTGATCAGGTCCAGAATTCTACTTCCACCTCTTCCAGCAGGACTCCAAGGGGCTTCCAGAGCAGCTGAGAGACAGCGTGTCCTGGGGTCTTCCCTCTCCTCCTAGTTGGACAGGTCAAAAACTCCTCCCTAGGGAGGCATGATGGGGGCTTCTTTACCAGATGAACCACTCCAACTGGCTCCTCTGAATGAGCAGCAGTAATTATTGTTGTTACAAACCTTTAAAATCTAGATTCATTTTAAATMAACTGGCTGACTAAGTTTTATAAATAAATATTTGTGTCATCTCCCTAACAGAAATCTTTATTT
>NW_013952881.1:419050-424542 GCF_001266775.1 Austrofundulus limnaeus
TTGGACGTGTCCAGAGGACAGTGGGTATATTGGTTTGGACGTGTCCAGAGGACAGTGGGTATATTGGTTTGGACGTGTCCAGAGGACAGTGGGTATATTGGTTTGGACGTGTCCAGAGGACAGTTGGTATATTGGTTTGAACGTGTCCAGAGGACAGTGGGTATATCAGTAGAAAGATGTTAGAGACAAAGAGGGATGCAGTCAGTGGGGACATGGAGGTAGCTGGAGTGAGGACAGAGGACAGAGGATGACTCACTGGAGACCCCTGATGAGGGAACAAACCAAAGAAGAAAAAGAAGTCTTTGTTTGAAGGAAACTCTGGCCCACCCTAACCCCCCACCTCTGGATTACTCACCAGGGACGATGTCCCCGTTGCTGTGGGCTCTGTTCTGCTCCTCCTCACTGTTGGGCACAGAAGACACCTGCTTTGCAGAGGTGCAGCCCATCTCCTCCACCTCTGCTGCTTTGTTCCTCCTCAGCTTAAAGCATTGCAGACTCACCTGAGGACAGGTGTGGACGGAGACACAGTGAGGTTACATACACAGATCAGAAAAGGCTGTTATCTGCCCGGGCAGAAGAGCTGCAGAACGTCAGTCATCCTGTTACAGCAGCTGCTTACGGAGGATTGGATGTGTTTAAAGCAGTAAAACATCTGTCCTTGAAGTTTATGGGATGGAAGCAAATACAGTAAATGGGGAAAAGGAGAATCTGAGCAGCAGCTTGTTGTGAAAGTAAAAGATCTGCCAAAAATGGACCAAGGAAGAAAGGACATGACAGGAACACTGGAGGTCACTTTTGGTAGATGAAGGCCATCCCCTATTATCTCATATATTAAAAGAGTTGTTATATGAAAAAGGTAATGCTCATTGAATCAAAGCAGCAGTTACAGATCAGTCATGGTGGCTGTGCTGACTGAAGTATCTGAACTGGATCAGAGTGCCTGAAGGTAATCTGGTCAGAAGAGCCGTGTTTTTCATTCATATTCATAAAGTCTGTAGAGGACAGAAAAAGTGGATTACATACAGTATATTCTGCTGGGAAACACTGGATCCTGACATTCACACAGGTTTTACTTTGACACAAATCACCACCAAAACACTGAATGTGACTGAACCCTTTTTTACAGGAATGCTTGTGGTCTCCTTCAGTACTGRAACACCTGTCACACTGCAGATACAGAGAGTCCTGGATAGTTTGAGAAAAACAAGAATGTGTTTAAAAAGTTCACTTGGTCTCCAAAATCTTCAGAACTCAAACTGATCACCTGTGGGATGTGTTGGATAATCCTGAGTGGAGGAGTCATCTCACAGCATCCAGGAAACAAGCTGCTTCTGACTGTTTGGGACCTGACACTGCAGCTGCCCCGCGTTAGAAAAACCAACATTATTACAGATGAAATATGCCATAAAGCACTTAGAGGAGTGGTGCTTCGTCTGAATGCTCCATTTGTATTTGTTGCCTGATGTTTGTGCTCCATGTTTATGGGAATCCTTTACAACACAGTTARTGAAATACATAATACCTGTGCATTTTTGCAAAAAATCCAGCATAATTAAGTGACTGATTAATGCTGAAAGATTTTTGCCGAAAAAGATGTATAGAAATTTTGCAATTTGTTGAAAACAGCCAAAGATAAAATTAGCAGAAAGCTAGCTAAAAAGCTGAATCTTTAACAAAGAAAGAGAAAGAGTGTGTTTGCTGATTTAAAAAAATCACAAAGATTTGAATTTAATTTTAAAAAACTATAATGAACTGAAAATAGCTAAAAAGCAGAAAGCAGCTAAAGAAGCATAAAAGCTTAAATTAGCAGAAATAAACTGAAGATAGCTAAACAAGCAAAAACGCTAACATTTGCAAAGAATAATCTGATGGAAGCTGGAATTAGCACGAAAGAGTTAAAAAACAGAAGCGGGGCAAACTGTAATAAGTGCAAGAAAAGTGTAACTATTTTGAAGGGTTTTTAAAACAGCTGCTTTTAATATTTTCAATGAGAACAAAAAATTGTTTAAAAGGCTAAATATATGAAAAAAGTACAAATTGCATTGTTGGCATGTCCTGAAGGAGCTGGAAGTTTTGACATTGCTGAAAAAGCACAAAAATTGCAGAACATATTTGCTGAAGAACAGAAGAAAAATTTATTATCTCAATAGTGGGGTTGCTTCATAATTATTTACACAATAAATGCTGAATATATTGTGACCAGATACCACTGCAGAGCTGTTTGTAAAGCAAAAAGAAGACCCACCATAATATRATGGCTGGTAAACCAGCTTTAATCTGACAAGTAAAAACAACCACAGCCAGCTGCAGGGGGGGGGGGGGGGGGACATTTGTTTTATAATCAATTAGAGATGAAGGCCCCACCCCAGCATTAAAACCTTCAGGTTTCTCAAAAAATCAACTAGATGCATGAGTGTGGATGTGTGGAATCACCAGTGTGTGAAAACACCAGTGGAGAGAGCGCGTGGTGCCTGCTGCTGCTGCCCCGCAACAATAAGGCCTTTCATGATGCGGAGCTGCCACTGTGGCAAGCCGGCGGCTCATTTTACCACTGAATGGAGCTCAGAGGATTAATCTGCAGCAAGCCTCCCCATCCGCAGCATCTCACGGTGGGATCCGTGAGCCCAGAGAGATCCAGTCACATCCGAACCACTCAGCTGAGTCCAGCTGCAGGATCAGCTGCTTCCGACCCATCACTACCCTCCCTGCTGATGAACTGAACTGGTGCAAAAATTATTATTATTATTATTATTATTAATAATAATAATAATAATAATAATCTGCTGCTGCATGCTTTAATACTGAGCGGTATGTCCACGCAGCTGAGAGCAGGCTGTTACCCTTTAACACTGCAACATGTCAACCATCTGCTCGGTTTCCAGCTTTTTCACAGAGGAGAGAAATGATCCCGGTTCCTACAACTATAGGAAAACATGCAAAAGCAGTCGCCATTCCACCTCATGGAAGGAATACCAAGACGATATTACACGAASGCAAAGAATAAAAGAGGAGAAATAAGAGCGGAGCATTACCTTTCAGGAGAATCCATGTTTCGGGGATCCTTCCTCTGCTCTGTGTCCAGACGGAGGTCCCGCTCAGACAGCCTCCGTGAGCGTCTCCGGTCCACCAGCGGAGCCGTGACGTGTGTCGGCAGTCTGCTAGCTCCGAGCTCACGGCTTCATGCTCGGCCAAAGCAAGCGCAGTGAAACCAAGAACCGAGTCAAAAGCTAATTTGTTTTCCAAACCTAAAACTAGAAGTTTGTTTTGTCAATTAAATGRATAAAATAAAAGGACACCAGTTCAGACGGACCTAATTCAGCGGCGCACCGCGCACTTCCGCCCAACGCGTAGCCCCGTCTCTCGTGTTGTGATTGGCTAACTGTTTGTTTTTAGCTGTGATGCTAACTTATGTTAGGTTGACAAACGAATCTTGTCAAAAGGTCTCAGACGGTAACAGGTCTCTCTTGTAAACGAGACAATGAGTCTCAAGAGATCTTCCTGTATAAATAAAGGATAAATAAAAAATAAAAATACAYTAAAAGTCAATTTCAGTGGCTGGAATCGAGCAAAAATAACAAAGGACATATTTTTAGATTACTTCAGTAAATAAAAATAAAACAAAGGTCTTATTCAACAATACATAGATATTACACATTACATTGTGGTTTATTTCCATTTATAGCAAATATATGAAAATGTACATATGTAATAAATTATTTTAAGCTATTGTAGTTGTGCTAAAAAAGTCTAGGATTTTCATATTGGAGTTGTAGTTCTTGTTATTTTCCAGCAGATGGCGATGTTTATTCCCTCTGCTTTTGTCTTTTTTTAAAAAGCAAACCAAGAAACAGCTGGAGGGGTTCTAAGAATGCATTCAATGCAGAATATTTCTGTGCTTCAAAGTGCCTTTTTATGTTTTTAATTGTCTGAACAATGACTTCAGTATGAAGAGTTGTAAACCATAGTTTCTTTTTAGTGTTTGCTACAATGAATTTGATATTTTGACATTTGTAGTTTATAAAAGATTTTGTACATAGTTTCCAAACAAGTCTTCCACAATAWGACATGCTTTTAGATATTGTGATGAAAGTCACTGTTTCTGCTGAAATAATTTAATGAAGAGACCATAACAAGTTTCAGAACACACAAGAGCTACAGTTAATATCAGTGTCTTTCTTGAATCTATTCTGGATAACAGTTGGTTTTTAGTAGAGATTTTAGATATAAGAAATGTATTTTTTTAATCAAATATATTTTCCTGATATTCCATCCACAAACCTATTCCAGTGTGAAATAATAAATGTGGAGTTGATGTAATTTCCAAACAGTTTGATCAAACAGATGTTCTCTACAGGTGGATCTGCTGGAGAACATGAACATGAAGCCTCTCCTGGATGTTAAAAAGCATCCAGACACCTTTAGGCTGCAGGAGTTATAGATATATTATATATTATATTTTATTATATTATCCAAAAGATTCTTTATTTAGAAAACGACTTTCACTGTTGAAGAACTGGTCCAACCATGTTATTTTGAAACCAGTATTCCAAAAACAGTTTAATGATGTTCGTATATAAATGACCGTTACTCCACATCAGAGCACTACAGGAAGACAAAGTGTTTGTAAATGAGACACCACCAGAGAAACGTGAGATAWTCATAATTACAAATGACAGATGTCAGTGCAGCAGCTTGGACTGAATACAGAGGAAAAATATCAGACAGGGAATATTTTATTGTTTAAAGTATGAAAATGCAGAAAAGTGAGACCATTTTCATAAGTTAACAGATTTCTTCAGATGAGTCGTTTTCTATAAAAMACAAAATTATTCTGTTGATGACTTTTGTCTCAATATTATTGAGATGTAGAGTCAGAGACACCAAAGTTTTAGTGAGTCAGACGAATCCTTTCAGCTCAAAGGAGCCATTATTTAGTTTACTGTGGGAAACTGAACTTGATGTTTTCCAGTTCTTACGGATCCTCTGTTCCTTACAGCTGTTCCCTCTTCAGGGGTCTCCACAGGAGAAGTTAAAAGTCCTAACACTGTGATGAATGTCAGCAAAATATGAAACTTTTACTGAAAGATTAAATCTGTACCAAATGTTGAAATTCTGTTTTAGGCAATGTGACAGAAGGAAAAGAACTGATGCTTTAATAATGTGACGTCAACAGTTCTGTTAGTTAAAGCAGACATGATGGAACATCAAACATAAAACCATCATCATCCAGATGCAAACYCATTTGTAGAGACAAACCTCCAGCAGTCACTGAATTTATGTGAAACTGTCAAAATAAATACATCAATACCTCTAAATGTGGGTTCAAACAGAATTTAAAAAAACTGTGTCCTCAGGAACGTGTTGAACGCAGGTGTGTCCTGTAATCTGTGAGGACTGAAACTGTATTAATTAGAAACAAAAGCAGAAATACAGAAATGGACCAATAAATAAATAAATAAATGCACTTAAAATGCACCAATTAAATTAAAAAA
>NW_013952881.1:425542-429164 GCF_001266775.1 Austrofundulus limnaeus
ATATGAAGGTGTATTAAATCATAAAACATGAGGTAAAGTTCTCTTTTTTTAATTTAATTTGTGTATTTTAAGTGTTTATTCATTGGTATATTTATAGATTTCTGCTTTTATTTCTAATTATGACAGATTCAGTCCTTCATACTAATCAACAGTCTGATAGGAATGAATGAGTGATGGGAGTGTTTCAGACAATTCTTTGAAGTTTGTTGTATTTTTGAATAAAGCACTGACAATAAAAAAAATCTTATCCTAATCRGAAGCACCCAGGACTCCATGCCATCCTGTTAGAAGTTAAATAAAAATACAGACATGATGCAGGAATCTTAGACTTTTCCTCAGAAGTAACAAAAAAAAAAAAAACACTGCCAAACCAGAGTTCCTTTAAACTGAAGCACAGACGATATTTTTCCCAACGTGTCCTGCAGAGGCAGATCGTCTGTTTAGTTTATAAAAATAAAAGTTTTTCCAGATCTGAAGGCAGTTTTAACCAGGCTGAGCTGAAGTCGTCACACAGCAGACTTACGCCAGCAGATCAAAGTCGTCCCTCTGCAACACAAACACACAATCATATCATCACACTGCAGCAGCGTGACTACACTGTCAGTAAACACTTTCACTTTATAGAAAACACAACATATTTAACAAAAACTAAATCTGAGTGTTAACACAATGCCAAGACGGAAAATCGTCAGCAATGACCTGAGAGAAGCATTAAAGGCCATTTTTCAAGTTCCACAGAGAAAAGAGGTTTCACAAGTAAAACCATTCAAGACAGCTGCTGAACTTCACAGTAAATTCACCCTGAAGGTCAGACKATGCAGTGCTGAGAGGAATGAGCTCCACCTCAGACTCTGCAGGCCTCGGGTCAAAGTTCATGACAGGGAAATTATTTGGAAATAATAATAAACCCTCGTCTCTCTGAAAAGACCACGACAGATTAAAGTTTTACAAGTTGCAACAACAAGTGGGAACATTGCAGAGACTCARTGAACACATCAAACAGGAAGAGATATGTTGTTCAAAACTTTTCATTTTACACAACTGGACGTAGAAATCTATTTTTGAGACAACTCTGGTGTTTACATGCTAAATAACCCGCATCCCATTTTGTCTTTGAACCAACATGGCAGCCATGTCCCCTCACCCTTACTTACTGGGATATTCACATATTTCATWTTTTCTTTTGCCTCTGAAATAAAAGATTGTCCTGAGACTTTTGACTCACCCTGTACAACAGAACGGGTACAAAAACAAATACAAACAAAATGAAAGAATGTTGAGAACTCAACCGGAGTTTGATGCTGTGATGAGGATCCATCAGAATCTAATGCTCACAAACCTCAGTGGAAATAAGAGTGGGCTAAAATCCCTCCAGTTAGAGAAACTGATGAAGTCATGAAAACAGAATTGCTGCRGAACTGTTTGATCATGAGTGAATTAACGTTTTCTGCAAGCTGATGGTGATTTTATTAAATTACAAAATGTGGAATGGTTATGAACCAGTAGGTCACYTACAGCTGTTTAAACAACCTCGGTGTGGAAAACCATCTGACTGATTGATGAGCTAAAGGCTAGTCTGAACAGAGCTATGACTGTTAGCGGATAGCTCCGACTTCCAAACAACTCCAATCTCCATTATTTATAATCTCTTATTTTACAAGTCTTTACATTACTGTCAGTTTGACTTTACACAGTCCTCACATTAAAGAAAACACTGCGGTTAAAGGAAGCAGCAGRTAGCTGTAGCACGTAATGCAAACCTGACCGTGATGTCAAATGTTTCTGCATGAGTCGCTTTGAAATGTGGAACAACAGAGCTTCAGGAGTGGGTCTGTTTGAACTAGCCACCGTTAGCTTAGGTGTGCTACAAACTGACTCTGCACTTCAAACTCTTGTAAAGCCATGACATGTACTTTACTGTGCTGCAAACYTTACAGCTGCTGTTTGCAAAGAACTGAGTGAAATATGAAACTGACAAAAGYTGTAAGTCAGGGCTATTCAAKTGGTGACTGACCAACGTTCAACCCGCAGATTGGTTCATTCATCTCTTAAGCCCAAATCTCCWGTTTGCTACTTTAATTACTAMGWGTTGTTTTCAGTTAAACATAAACATGTTTGGYATCTACAGAAACATCATTTCTATGAACATCTAAGACAGTAAAAATTACAAGCAGTTGACGATAAAACTATGAAAGTGAAAATAAAATTGATTTTAAAAATTTGGCAAGTCAGAGATGTCAAATATTTGTGTCAAATAGGACGCATAATGTGTTATTTTTGTTTTGCTTTTGATATAGTCTAATTATCACTACTTTTATAGGGTTCTGTATGTTGTATTCATGATTAAATACAATAAAAGGAACCATTTCAAAAGGTAACAGATCTTTGTAATATTTGGTTTATTTACATAATAAATTTAATTGCTAGATGTTCGGCCCCTCAGCTGTTGACCTGCAGTAACTGTGGCCCCCAGAGCAGTTTAGTTGAATAGCCCTGCTGTAAATGTTAGCGAAATAWAAGATAAAACAGTTTTGAAATGTTGAAAATTTGAACCATTTTAAAGCATTTTACTTTGATCTTCACCATCTACAGCAGGTAGGATATTAATTCTTCACAACTTCTCTTCATAGCTCCCATTCAAAATAAACAACACACCTCTTTAGGACATGTTGAGGAGCAGATGTACTTCCTGCCAGTGTTGGGCAATAACTCAATGATAGACACTTGATTAATAATAATGAAAATATGTCTCTAACTCTGATCCAGAACCGCACGGCATTCTGGGGGATGTAGGCAGAGGAAAGGCTTTAGCTGCTTGCCCTCTCAGCCCAGATAAACAAGGTACAAGGAGAAAATGTCTGCAGCAGCTGGAGAGGAAATGGTGGATAAAAGAGGAAAGGTAAAAAGTTTGGCAGAACTAATCAGCCTTTATTTTCTCCTGGGTCTTTTTTCAAACAGGTAAAACAAAAAACGAATCAATAATTACCAATGTGGACTGAAATGAAAGTGTTATATGGGTGCATTTTAAGCCGTTATCACCCAGCCTCACTTCAGCTCTGAACACAGTTTACTGCAGAGCTGCCTCAGAGTCAGAACTTCATTAAACCCAGTAAACCCTGCAGGGTCTCACCTCGTCATTGTAATTCATGACGTGCTGCTTGATCTTTGACGAGTCCACCCAGGTGACAAAATCTTCCAGATTTCTTCAAAGAAAAGTAAAAAGTGAGTTTAGTGGTTAGAGATGTTTTAATAAATGCACTTTGAGTCTTTACTTGGGAACACGCTGCTGAAATATTCGAACCAACCTTGTGACCAGAAACGCTGGATCTGTGACGACATCTGGGCCGACGCGCACATCTGACCCCGAGTCAAGGAGAAGCAGGTGGAACTGCACAGGCCCACCAGGACCACAAGAGACAATGAGATATAACATCTGTGATTTAGGGGTGAAGGATACGGCCCTGCTCGATGAAAGTGATGGCAGTCTTCAGGTTCTGAGCCATACGCAGGGTCAGCATGATGCAGGGCAGCCGCCTCCTGCAGGGACACAGCCAGCAGCTGAGGATGGATGGACACACACACACACACACACACACACACACACACACACACACACACACAC
>NW_013952881.1:430164-433782 GCF_001266775.1 Austrofundulus limnaeus
ACACACACACACACACACACACACACACACACACACACACACACACACACACACACACACACACCGAGCCTGATCAGCAGCTCCAACCTGACTGCACCTACCTGCAGAACGAGGAGGCTGTAACTCTCTCTGTCAGGGCCAGGTTCTGCCTGGTGGGGATGAGGCCGATGCTGTACCTTCACAAACAACCAGTGAGACGTCAGGACAGCTGCCGACTCAGGTGGGGTTAAACACACAAACGATTCCTACAACTAATCTGAAGTCACTGAAGTTTACACACAATCATCACGAGCAGAAATTATTGATAAGATGAGGCCGTCCTAAAGACAAATACGAAATGATGACTCCYAAGACAACGAGCACCTCTAACCCCCTCCAACATTTTGTCTTTGCATCTTGATTTATTGTGTTGTTAGTATTTTCCTTAGGGATGCACCGATATGAAAATTTCAGCCAATATCGATATCCAATATAATTATTGGTGTTATGGCCGATAACCGATATTGACCAATATTACACAAACATACAAATTATATTATACATTTTGTCAAGAGGGCCTGCAGTCCAGGATGTTCATAATTCTGGAATCAAACCTAGAGAGTTTTTCCCCCCACAGAAACGAGACCTAGACAGGAAAAGAAGACATCATAAGAAGAACGGAGGCCAAGAGGCAAAGAGGTTGAGAAGGCAGCAAGAGGGAATATGATGAAATAATGTAATCAATTTTAAGAATGTATCTAACCTAAACAATGATTATTATAACTGTGATTCTTTTGATTAATGTACTGTGATTATTGATGATTTAGAAACCTGTGATTTATGTTTAAAAATGTTAAGATGGTGATTAGGGCAGACAGAAATATATTCTGTAAAGTCAGTTGTATGGTTGTGTGGCAGTTCATGTACAGACAAGTTTGAACATCATGTAAGCTGAACATTGCTTCACTTTTCTAACTGTCAGAAAGCTTTCAGTTCCCCCTTTCTAATGGTCAGAGTGCCTCACTTCTCCAATTTCACAAAGAACCTTGGGCAACTGAAGCTTCTCGAAGATGTTGACATAACAGAAAAAGTGGACTTGCTTCATAATGGAAAAGTACCACGAAAAACACATGACACATGATCACCCCAAGAAAGGTGGGAGGCAAGCTCACAGAGGAAGATAAAAGACCGAACTGAACCACAGCAAGTGTCTTCGTGTCATCGGCTGAAGGAAGAACAGCTAAAGAAGCAGCAGGACTCCAAGGCAGCAGATCAGCAACCGGTTCTGGAGATCATCACTCGTCTGGGCATGAGCTGAACCACATTCCTCGACCGAGCTTAAAAAGGACCGAAGACCAGAATTTGGACCAAGCCCATCACTGAGAGAGATCTTTTTCAGACAACAGCCGGACCTCATGGGGGTAAAAGAACTGACTGCTTTGTCCTGTCTTCTATGAAATTAACAGAATATGCCACACTTCTTAATCAGGAAGATAGTTCAGCATTTTAGAGTGTTTTATTTTAATCACCATCGAATATTAATCAATCAATTACTAATCAATATAAATAATTTGTATAATCAGATGTGGCAATTCTTGCAAATTCTATTAAACTGCTTACAAGCTTCATAAAGACAAATTAATTGACTGGACATTGATATTTCTGGTTGTCCTCTTTAACAAATTTCTCTGATTACAGGAGAGTCCTATTAGGGTAAAGTAACAAGGTAATTACCTATTATATATAGGTGTGGTTACTTTAAAGCAAGTAATAATAAAAAGGAGGTCAGATTATAATAAAGTTCATTTTATGGTTTATTAGCCACAGAGGGGAGATAGGATAACTCCTCTCTGTAAAAACAGTTCCCTTGAGACCTATTTTACTGGTCACAAAATCCCATCTCGACCACACTAAGAAGTGCACATCCTACAAGAGAGCGCTGCCAGAAGAAACGACAGTGCCCAGCAGATCTGAGGCGTCCCTGTGCTACTACGCCTGCACTGAAGCTGGGGTTCACGAAGGGAGCGACTGTCGGAAGAAGGTGGGCAGTTGAAGGTCGAGCTCAAGGCTCTCGCATGATGTCTCTCTGAGGAGACAGGTCAGACTCGGAAGCATCAGTCACACACCAGACTTGACTGTGACAGCCACCCCTGAGTGGCTGTGGGCCTGATTCACAGAGCTGCATCAGCCACCCTCCTCCAAGTGACTGTGAGTCTGACCCATCGCTCCGATCAACGAAGAGGCATCGACTTCTCTCCAAGACCCACCAGTGTCCGGGCGGGTAAACTGGGGGAGGAGCCACAAAGGACAAGAATTTACACACAAACACACTTGGGTCTTTTTTGATACTGTAAATAAACAACCAGACCTCTGACATGGCTCCTTACTTCAGTTATTCCGGGCTGCACAACATCAATATTACTATCATGATCAAACAGATGCTGCTCAACCAACCATCTCACCTCCCAAAACAGAAACACAAAGATAAAAATTGMGAAATCCATATCGGACATTAATATTGGCCCCATTTTACATATTGGACCAATACTGATATTCCAAAGAATGACCAATATCGGCCGATACCGATATCAATACCGATATATCGTGCATCCTTAATTTTCGTCTTCTGTTTGCAGCTCAGACCCATCATCAAGCAACCAGCAGAACCCTCAGGAACTCACAGTTTCTCTAACAAGCGGTGCGTGCTCTGAGCCCTGAAGCCGTCCTTCTCATCCAGGTCCCGGATTTTCTGTGCCAGGTCTCTGATGTTACGGCTCAGCTTGTTGTACCTGAGAAACAAATTTAAATAAGAATCAGAATTTAGATGAAAATCCAAAACATTTCTGTCTTTAATACCAGGTGTGTGAAATCAGTAATGACTCAGGTGGAGTTTGGTTTCCCATCACAGTTACCCTCTAAACACTGGTTTTACTTGATTTGAAATTATGGAAACCTACAGAGATCACAGAATTACAAAAAACACACAGAATTCAAATGTTTATTGATTTTGCTTCAAAAAAGTTGTTTGATTTTCTGAAAGAAGCAAAAAGATTTTTCCCAAAGACCTAAAATCATTAGTTTATGTTTTCAACTAACCAGATTTCAGGTGTAAGAAAACATTGATAAACTGAAATACAGTGTTGTATAAAGTACCAAAAAGTGATACTTGAGTAAAAGTACAAGTATCTCATCAAAAAATGACTTTGGTAAAAGTTAACATCTCCTTTAGGAATATTACTTGAGTAAAAGTCTTAAAGTATCTGATATTTTTTTGTACTTAAGTATTAAAAGTAAAAGTATTGCCTTAAAACGAGCAGTTAGATTTTCTGTAAGGACATTTATTAGGAGGTGTGTAAGACCTCATTTTGTTATAACAGAGTATTATGTAATAACGTAATAAAATCAGGCTTCAAAATGTAATAAACTCACACTAAAACCGCATTATGTAATAAGTGACGCAAAATGTAATAAAAGTCTTCAACGCATTATGTAATAATGTTATTACACTTTGCGGCATTTTTTACAAAATGTGTTTGTGTAATGATCTGGTGCATTTATCTAATAAACAATCAAAAACCAGTTTTTCTGTTCATCCTAATGAATATACTTGTAATAACTGTCATGTTGCAAATACTACAT
>NW_013952882.1:0-2336 GCF_001266775.1 Austrofundulus limnaeus
GATAGAAAGGAAACCTTTGTGAGATCTCGTTTAGGACTAGTTTTTCCTCTGGGTTAAACCAGTTCTAACTGGACTTATTTATCATGCAATTCTTGAAACATCCGTTTTAAACAAATATGACTAAATTTAGACAAGGCTCTAATGGACAAAGATAAAAAATAACTTGTCCATTAAAGGGGGTGGGGTTGATTTTCCAATTAACTTAACMTTTGAACCATTTTAAAACAACATGAATGTTGAAACATTTAAATGTTACATTTTCACTATGACAAATTTTCAAGCACATGGCTTTTATTGAACCATAAAAATCATTGTATTGTTGATTTCTAACAGCTCTAAGTGGATCATTGAACCACACACCTGTTTCAATCAGTTGCACATTTAATTCAACCTGCAGTTTTCCTGCAGTACAAAGACAGTTGAGTCCAAGCAGGAAGGTAAATAATTGTTGTGTTTGATGAACGTTCTGATTTTTAAACTTGGCTGTGCTGAGGGTGTTTGGTAACTTTTAAGATTTTCTTCTCACCTAACTTTAAGGCTATATTCTCAGTGACAACAGACATTAGATKAAAACCTCTTATTTGGGTGGAATTTTCATATCTCAAAACAAAAATGAGAACACAAAGGGTAGTTTTACAGGAATTTGAACTTTTTTTTAGGAGTCTGTTTCTCAAAAGAAGATTTGACTGAGCCAAGAATTTAGGAAAGAAAGCTGGGCTTGATTAAGTCTTTAGGGGTGTTGGGGAGATTTCATTTGAGCATAAAGTCACTGCAGTCTGATTTTCTCGTATGTGTCTGGTTTATGCTTTTAAATAAATGACATGAAAAATGAAAACTTTCCTGGTAGCTTTCATCAGGTAAAATTCCCAAACCTTCATCTCTTTTGTAGAGCAATCTGATCCACCTCCTGACTATGAACGGACTAACACTCCTGCAGCTTCTCACTGGTAAGACTATAAAATCTCAGTACATTTAGTCACACCTGTTGAAGTTTGGCCCTGATCTACCTCCAATGTGCCCCTCAGCCTGTGTGGTCAGTGAAGCARCATCCAGAGCCCTTTGGCAGTTCGGGAATATGATMGTTTGTGTTCAGCCTAATGTGAATCCTCTGGAGTACAACAAATACGGCTGCTACTGTGGCTTTGGTGGATCGGGGAAACCAGTGGATGGCTTGGACAAGTAGGAGAAATAAAGCACTTCATCATTTTCACCAAAACACAAGTCAAATTGTTTTCCTTCTGCTTTCTCAGGTGCTGTCAAACTCATGATGATTGCTACGAAGATGTCCGCAAGATGGAACACTGCTCGTCTTCCCTCCTGCATCTCTTTGTTCAAATTTACCATTACACCTGTACGAGCAAAAATGTGACATGCACAGGTGATGTTTCCATTTTGAATCTAAAACTACATTTTTTTCTTTATATGCTGAAGAGCTTTTCTCCTGACTTTATTTTCTCTCTCTGCAGATGCCAACAAGAAGTGCGAGGCAGCTTTGTGTGAGTGTGATCGAGCTGCAGCTCACTGYTTCGCCCAAAATGAGTTTAACCCCAAACACAAACATGAGCACCTGAATCCAAAAGTCTGTCAATAAAATCTCACTTTAAAGAGAACCTGGTGCAGAACTTGACTTTATTTTAAAAGCTCCGGAGAGGCAAAAGAAGTTCAGTTAAGGCTGATCATCTCAGTGTGTGTGAGAGATAAAGGGAAATAAATGGATCTGTCACAGCAGTAGAAACCATTCTTCATCTTTTATCATCTCCATTACATCGTGATGTTTGAGGTCATGGTTGATTCAGATCGTGGCGATTTGACAAGTTGTTTATGAAGTTTTGTCTAAATCTAAAGCTTATTCACATGTTGACAGTTTTAACAAGTWAAAAAAGTAAACAGCTTAGCTTATTAAACTAATAAGAACAAACGTGGGTCCACAGTTTTCACAATAATCCCAATGAGAGCTGTGTCCAAGACTTGGTTGTGCTTCTGTAGGTTATATTGGCCTTCGTGATATTTGTGTACATGTACTGTGCTCCAAACCACCTCATTTCTAAAATGATTGACACAAAAAAGTGATCGATTGCTTCCAGCAGTGACACTAAAGTTGACAATTTACTGGATTGGATGGAGGGCTGCAGGAGCTTAATGACAGCTGAAAAGCTGCACTCTTCCTCTGAATACTTTAGAACAGGGGCTCTCAAGCCATTTGGGTCTGGGGACTTCTTACAAGGACAAAAAAAAAAAAAAAATTCCAGGGATCTCCTCATAAACCCCATGCTGTTTTAAAAGATAATTTGTCATTTCAACCCCTAAATGCCATGGGAATATATATTTATATTAAG
>NW_013952882.1:2768-5246 GCF_001266775.1 Austrofundulus limnaeus
GTTTATTGCAATGATTAATTTTACCTATAGATAATGTTACATTTACATCACATTTGGATCAGTCAGCAGCAGGTGATCTGCAGAAAAAGTCAAACTCCTTTTGAGCACTGCACCAGTTTTTTCTGCCCCCAGACTGGATCGGCCCTTCCAGGTGCAAGTTGATGCAAGCCAAGTGGGAGCTGGAGTAGTTTTGTTGCAGACTGATGAGAAAGGTGTTGACTATCCTGTTTGTTTCTTTTCAAAGAAATTTAATCAACACCAGCGAAATTACTCAACCATTGAGAAAGAGGCCTTGGCTCTCATTTGGGCACTGCAACATTTTGATGTGTATGTGGGAGGGGGTGTTTCTCCTGTTGTGGTATATTCAGACCATAACCCTCCTAACATTTTTGCACTCCTTACAGAGTCCAAATCAGCGGTTGATGAGGTGGGCCTTATATCTGCAACCTTACAATCTGGTGATCCGGCACATTCGAGGCACTGAAAATGTGCTGGCTGATGCCTTGTCTCGTGCAATTGAATCAAACTAACTGGTTTATTGTTTACTGAGATTCCAGTTGGGATCCTCTGTTTAAAGGGGGAGGTGTTTCGGCCCTAAATGGTTTCTCTGTTGTCTCATTGCAGGGTTTGGAGTTGCAGCAGCAGGTGCTGTTGGTTGGCTTGATTGCTGAAAAGCTGCCACACATGCAGCTTGGGCCCTCTCTCCCTCCTGATCCTCACTTGGTTTGGTTTGTATCTTTCTTTTTTTTTTGGTTTGGTTTGGTTTAGTTTGGGTTTACTTACTTTAAATATTTGAGTCTCGGATTAATCTCAGTTTGGTTTTTCTCATTTCAGGTATTCCCACTGAGGTTTATTTCTTTAGTATAATTTAATAAATTATTTATTTGAAGTAAACTAATCCTTGTGTGGTCTCCTTTCATGTTACTCCACCAAATGAGCCTGGTGGACGTAACAACACAGATTATGTTTTTGCATAAAAATAAAACACACACACATACACACACAAACACAGGCTTGCGCTGCTTGGGCTGCCTAGTGCGTGAATGATGTCACCTAGTCACACCCAATGATGTAACACATCAAAGACAGTCAGAGCAAAAGATTATATATGGTCAGTAAGATTTACTTTTGGAAAAACACAGGAATTCATTTGTTTGGCTGGAGCATAAGAAATATTTTGCCGTCCAAAAAACCTTTTTAAAATACTGAAAATAAAAAACAAAAATATGTCACAGCAAGAAGGTCCTGGGTTTGATTCCCACCTCGGACCTGGGGCCTTACTCTGTGGATTTTGCATCTCCTCATGCTTGCATGGGTTTTCTCCGGAAACTCAAGTTTCCCTCCCACAGACAACAAAATGTGGTTAAAGGGATCCATGATTAGTTGTAACATTAGACTTTATTTGATAAACATTTATTTTAACTGTTAAAGGAAGACTGTGAAAATAATATAGGCTGTTTGGTTTTGTAAATTTTTAAAAATATGTTTTAACACAGACTGAAACATTTTCTAACATTTGAACGTGGCATATTTTCAACTATTCACATATCTTGAGTTTTAAACCTTCAATTAAACTTAAGGTATTCTTCAGAATAATTTTAAAATTGTTTAGCAACACACATTTTTTTCCAGACAATTCGTTTACTCGTGTCAGCAAAAAATCTCCGGGACATGTTGTCTGGCTTTTAAAATGATCATGTAGGAGTTGTAGCAGAACAATTCTATAACATTTAGGAAAACCCTGAACCATCATCCTGACTGAGGTGGAAAGTCACAAGTTTTATTCCAGGAAAAAGAATTCTCATGTCACAGCAGCACTGAGCTCAGTCTGAAAACTTCTATTTTGTGACAATATTGGAAACTTTTAATGGGCCAATATTATATGTTTCTCAGGCATATATTTAAATACTGTACCATAATAAAGTATCTGTCACCTTCAGTTGTTATTAAAATACTGTTTTTATGTTTAAATAGAAAATAAACTTGTCTTCTCATCACTTCCTCTTCTAAACCCCTTGAAATCGGCCTCTCACTTTAAGAACCACCTTCCGCTTCTGTCCCATCCATTTTGGTGTGTGGGGTGGGAAGGTGTGCTCCGTGATGAGGAAGTTTGGCTTAAAGACACGTCCCAGAGGCGTTTCTGGTCCCAAAAGGTGTTTCTGGTCCCCACCTGTCGTTTTGCTCCTCAGCATGACTTCCTAAAAACGCTGCAGGATTTCTCAAACATGAATGAATGAGTCAGAGCAAGGCTTTGGGGTCAGTGTTTCTTTTGGTCATTGGATTTTCATTTTAGAAATGGGTATTCAATTCAATTCAATTCAATTCAATTCAATTCAAAAATACTTTATTGATCCCAGAGGGAAATTAGGTGTTGTTGTAACTCATTTAACTAAAGAGTTATTGTACACTCACCGGCCACTTTATTAGGTACACCTGTCCAACTGCTCGTTAACACTTAATTTCTAATCAGCCAACCAC
>NW_013952882.1:6678-7500 GCF_001266775.1 Austrofundulus limnaeus
GATTTGAGTTTCATTTTCTGTTTCAGATAGCAAAAAAGAAAATTAATTTAAGACAAATGAAAAAAGGCTTGTTTGTWTTCTACCACTGTCTATTCCCCCACCAGAAGGGGCGCTCACCTGGTAGCTCTGCATGATGAAACACTAATTTCTGTAAATAAAAGGCTGAAACACAGAAGTATGCCCATAAATGAGTTGTATGATGACTGTTGCTCTGTGACCAAAGGCTTTGCAGAGGTAATTCATGTGGCTTTTAGCCAAATAAGTCTCTTTTACTGAATACATGTCGGCTACTGCACTTCACCACCATTTCTCTCAATAAAAATCAAAATAAAACAAATTTCATACCATTGGTGTGTTGTACGATTTTGTTCTGTGAGCACAAAGGTTTTTTTTTTCCTTCCTGATTTTGACAAAATCTGTGCTTTTTTTCTGTCAGTTCTCGTCCTCGGAGTGTTCCTTTTAGTGAGGGGTGGGCAGTACTACCACTTTGATATCCATCTGATACCAAATAAATATGTGGCAAATATATTTGATACCGAAGTCAACATCTATGCTTTTTACTTGTAATGGGATGTTCATTAAATAACTTTGATTTTGCAGGCACCCCTTCAGGTGAAAAACAGTTTATTGTAGGGATACAGTAAGTTGCCACAACTTGTCATGGATTATAAACAAACAAGGCTTTTTCATTTAATTGAAAATAATTTTCTTTTTTGCTATCTGAAACAGAAAATGAAATTCAAATCATTTAAAAAATTTAGTTCATCTGTTTTTGACACAAAAAATGAGAAACGCATTGTATTTTAATTTGAATTTCTATAT
>NW_013952882.1:7697-10113 GCF_001266775.1 Austrofundulus limnaeus
ACATAACATAATACAAAACTAAAAAAGTTGATTTTACATGATATTGCCCCATTAACACTGATTCCTTTTAAACACCTGCACCAGGATAAATATCAGTAAGAGCCGCTTCGAGCCAGTTCCCTCAAATTCAAGCAGTATTTTTCAGAACCTCGATACACTGACTTTAAAGTGTATTTAAGGTTGCCTGATAMAATTTGAACTTTCAGCTGAAAATCTGACACCTGACAAATTTTACTATCAAAATTATGTCAAGTGCTAAAACAAAGGTAAACCAAATTTCTCACAGAGCTAATCTGTATAAAATTAAGTATTATACTGCATCCTAATTGACATGATGATAATGGGCAAATAAAACTGAGCTGCTTCTGGAAAAGTTTGAGGACACTGACATCTAGTGGCCATCTCATGCCACAGCATGAGCCCTACAGAAGCGATGGCAGTGTTTCAATCCCATGTCAGAAATAAAAATTCTGAAAACAAATGGTTTATGCCTATCACTACTCATTGGTGATGCTGTTTCCTCTGGACAGTTCTGAGCTCCTGTATAAATGTTTGCTGACCCAACACTCAGAACAAATGGCGGCTGCTGCTGGGAGTCTCAGCTTTAAACTGACTGCTGAGCTTCCATGGTTCTTCCTTTCAACCAACCTGAGCCCAAACCTGCAGCACACAGTAGTTTGATGCATGCATGTCATCAACACACAAACTGTTTCCCACTTGATTTAGTATTGTGATCCATAGATTTAAAACAAATATGTTGTGGGTAAAGTTTAGTGGAAAGTTGTGGGAATAGCAACAAATGCCAGTTATTTACACAGCTGTGTGTTAGGAAAGTTGTTTAAAATTCAGGTCTGGAAAAATACAAGGGGGGGGGGGGTCAGGGTGTCTTTAGACTTTATTTCAGAGCAACTTAAAAACAGCTAATGAACTGTTTTAGTTTTGTGTTCTTCAAAGTGGATTATGTCATCAGTTTGCTGTGGACATTTTTTTTAACTGGCCGTGTTTTATTCTCCTTCAACCTTCTCAAAGACAAACCATAAGGCAACCAAGAGAGGCCAAAAGAGAAAAGCAAAACAAACAACTATTAAATGCAATTAAGGCAGGAGGGAATGCGCAAGACTAAACTGGACTAAACTAATATATGCTGAAGTTAATTTAGAGTTGGAGTAATTTCTTTTTGTTTGTGTTTTTTTAATTTATTGTTTTTGCAATTTGTGGATGCACAGAGAGAGATGAAGTACAAAAAAGTAGTTTTGTTGGAATCAATCCGAACTTTTTTCTGATCTCTTCGCTTGTTTTAGATACACAACACCAGCTATTAGATAAGGACCATGCGGGTGTGATAAAATATCTTAAATTTTTATGTAAGCAGACAACAGGTAGAGTCCTGGCTACATTTCCCACCCCCTGGTTTTGTCTGTATAAGAGCCAGCCACAGCAGATTCCTCCTCTGCCTGACTGTAGCTATGAACGGACCAGCCCTCCTGCTGCTTCTCACTGGTAAGAACAACTCTGCACATAGTGAACTTTTAAACACACTATTTGAATTTATTACCTGGTCTCCCCCTTCCCTCCTCCACAGCCTGTGTGGTCAGTGGAGGAAATGTGCCTAAAGCCATGTGGCAGTTTGGGAACGTGATCATGTGTTATCAGCCYGGTGTTAATCCTCTGGCGTACAACAATTACGGCTGCTGGTGTGGCTTGGGAGGAACTGGAACTCCGGTGGATGAAGTGGATGAGTAGGAAACAAGATCAAATTATCATTATTATTAGTCTAAAGAAACAAAACTCTCATTGTGCCTTAACCTCCTGCTGTTCTCAGGTGCTGTCGAGTTCATGACAAATGCTATGAAGCAAGCAGAAAGGATCCAGACTGCTCAACCATTTCTACCCTTCCCCACATTTTGGTTTATGATTTCAGCTGCTCTAACACACAGGTGGAATGTTCAGGTAAGAATTTGGTTTGAAGGGAGTTTACATATCTTAAAAATATGCATTTATATGAGCTGAAGCTTTATTCATGTTTWAGCTTTAAACTAAAAGATTTTTGAATGTAAAACTGCTGCAACAACAAYGTCCTACTCAGATCTTGATTTGATAAGAATGTTGCTGTAGAACAATTAGACTCTGAGCAAGTTATAAAACTTTTTGATTTAAAGAAAAATCCCAAAGTTTCTTTTTGAGTAAAGCAGATCAAGTTGATATTTTAAAAGAATCTTTCACTTGGTGACACAAGCACCAAATCTGTCACAAATTATATCTAGGATTTACTTTTTAAGAAAAGCATGTTATCCACTTGGAAACCCAAGAAAAAAAAAGAAAATATTTTCAGTAGGGGTGCACCAAAAAAATCGTTTTAAATTGGAATCGTGATTCTCATTTACAAAGATTCAGAATCGATTTATATATATATATA
>NW_013952882.1:10133-12371 GCF_001266775.1 Austrofundulus limnaeus
GTATATATATATATTTAAAAAAAGAAAATCCAAAGATTGTCAACCTCCATTGTGTAACCACTTGGGACGTCCTGACGTCACATGGAGCTGGGCAGACAATAGACTCATAGACAAAAACATTTATCTTGAAGTTTGGACTTCAAAATAGGCTTCATCAAGCCACTTCCACTGGTGGCTGCTTTGTTTCTTCTCATGGACAACATACTTTTATGAGAGAGTAGGTCCTGAATCACGTGTACCAAATTTGGTGCTTGTATGATCCAGTGAAAGATTGTTTCAGCAATCTGCTGCCCTTGGGGGATACAAAACAAGAGTCTTCCTGGTTTTAAGTACAAACCTGACAACATGATGTTTACTGTAAACAATACAAGTTGGACACAGGTCTACTTTTGACCTCGTGTGCAAAAACTGCAGCTATGACGTCAGCATTTAAGTCATGGAAAAAAGCAAGTCTACTTTTTTCCCAAATTCTAGCTTGTTATGCTTTAGGACATGGTAAAGACCCAGCAGACCAAACCCTCCATTATTTACAACATATGAACAAAGCCTAACAGAAAACTGTGAGTTCACTTTGCTGCTTCCATGGTATTTAGGGGTTTTAGTATCAGTCAGGTGCTGCTGATCAAATGTATTGATGAACTGATCATCATCATCATCCATGTGAGTTTTGTCAGTTTGCTGCTCTGAAGCACACAGGCGTCACGACATCAGCAACGATCTAAGTAGATGTTTCTTTCTCTCAATCTGGAACATGTTAAAGGTCATTTCTAAACTGTGAAGTCCATCATTCTACAATGAAGTAAAATACTCACAAGTGGAACACATTTTAAACAGGTTCTCAAGAGTGCAGGTCTAGGAAAATTAACCCGAAGGTCAGGCTGTGCAATATTCAGAAAATGAATGTAAAAAAAACAACATCATGATCTTCATCTCAGACTATGCARACCTCAGTTGGCAGTTTAAAGGTTAAAGTTCATGACAGGACAGAGACTGAAAAAGCATGGCTTGTTTGGAAGGAGTTTGGTTTTCACCTAACATTATGGATGACTTTGGACCATCAGYACAAATACCTCAAACCAACTGTCAGTGGGGTGGAGGGCTTGTTTTGTAGCCACAGGACCTGGGCGTCTGTAGTCAYTGAGGTGACCATGAACACCAAAACCAAATGTAGACCAAAAATATTCTAAAGTCAAATGTGAAAGATTGTGGGTCATATTGCAACTGTAAATGGATTCCACACACAGCAGCGGACCTAACACAGAACATCTGAAAAAGAAAAGAGCTGAGGCGTGGGAATGCAAACCCTTAGACGATGCAGAAACGAGTTTCTGCAAACCTAGATGAGCTGAAAAGTAGAGTGGGTGAAAATTTCTCCTCAACTATGAGAGATAAACTCAGAAAAAAGTCAAATAATTTCAATACTAATAATAAAAAATTGGTTTGTTTTCTGTGTTGTGTGTTTTTGTACACTTGTTAAGCTTTAAATAACTTGTGTGCCTGATAAATCAGTCATTTTAATTGTCTGGATCCATAAAACCCATAAATTCAAATACAAACATTTTTCTTCGTATGTACCAACACCGTACTATCAATGTTACACGTTCTGCGGCCAGTTTGATCTTTTCCTACAGCTTCTAACCTGACGTGTCTCTGCAGATACCAACGATAAGTGCCAGRCTGCCGTGTGCGAGTGTGATCGAGTGGCGGCTAACTGCTTCGCCCAGAAGGATTACAACCCTGAAAACAAGAACCTGGACCCCACGATCTACTGCGTTAACTGACCCACATTAAATAATACTCACACAGATAATACCTTTCACATTAGTGATAATGAAGAAAAAGACTAATAAAATCTGTCAAACAAGGCAGTTACTTTAATAAGCTTGGTGTCTTTTGTTACAGCAGTTGAAATATTTATTTATTTATTTATTTATTAATTACACACTGATCATTTAATTGCAGGTTATTTAAGTGTTTCCACAACCAGGGCAGGAATAAGGCAAATGTTTCCTTCTGATTCTAAACCAGAAACGATGTCAGGTGAAAATCATTTAGCAGCTTTCGTGTGTTGAAGACAAGTTTCAGTGATCAACCGAGGTGGTTTGAAGACCACTAGAGGTCTGGTTTTATAAGTTGGAGGAACTTTCCTTGAGAGTAAGAGTGATTCTTATGGTGCGTTCACACCAAACGCGATTTCAGCATCAGGAGCATCAGGTTTACATGCAAAGTCTATGGTGG
>NW_013952882.1:13850-22338 GCF_001266775.1 Austrofundulus limnaeus
TGGATATGGGCACCAGTGACCCACGCAACCCTGAAAAGGAAGAAGCGTGTACAGAAAATGGATGGATGGATGGAAACATGAATCCTACCCACAATCCTCCACTGCAGTCACATGACAAACAGCCAAACACAGCAGAATGCTATTCCCTGTTCCCTGACAACTAAATATCACCTACATTATGTCATCAAACTATTGCACACCAACAAATGTATTCAAGCAAAGGAAACCAGACAACATATGTTTTATTTCAACTATGTCTTGTCCTCTCCTTGAAAAGTGAAGCAAGGAAATGAGGAGCAGCAGCCTTTGTGCGCATGCACCCTCAGTTTTAGCCCAGGAGAGTAGAAGTTACTTAATATATTCATGTTTATGTGCTGTCCAGAAAAAGCACTTAAATATTACTGGTAAAATATTTTTAGCATTTACTTTTTTGTACAGTAATATTGATATATAATATAATGCATATTGTTTATCTAGTAAATTTTAGTAGTTTAGAGATTTTGAATTTTTTTTGTAAAATTTAAAAGAATAACTAAATAAATGTTACTACACCCAAAAATCCTTTTTTTCAGAGTAGCTTGTAAATCCAATTAATATTCACTTATTTTGTGAACAGTTCTGTTCAAAGCCCCTCTCTTTAAAATATATTTTATATGTTTTAACCTCACGACATGGACACTCTTTACAGGAAGAGCAGACTCTACCTACTGAGGAGGCTGAGGTCTTTTGGAGTGCAGGGGACACTCCTGAAGACATTTTTTGACTCTGTGGTGGCATCAGCCATTTTCTACGGGATGGTTAACTGGAGCGGCAGCTTATCTGCAGCTGAGAGGAAGCTGTTAGATAAACTAATCAGGAAGGCCAGCTCTGTGCTGGGATGCCCCCTCGACACAGTGCAGGTGGTGGGAGACAGAAGAACTCTGACTAAAATAACATCATTGATGAACAATGTCTCACACCCCATGCATGAAGCTATGGCTGAACTGGAGAGCTCCTTCAGTGACAGACTGCTGCATCCGAGGTGCACAAAGGAGCGTTATCGCAGATCCCTCCTCCCAGCAGCTGTCAGACTCTATAAACAGCACCACGCCCAAAAATCACAATGTGCTTACAAAAATCACAATAAGTGTTTACACACCTGCTGCCTGCACAATCATTTGTACTGTTACTATTCATTGTCATTACTCATCTGAACAATCATTTCTACTACTATTCATTTTTATTATTAATAATCTGACAAATCAGTTGCTCTGTCATTACCCATTTTAAACTTTTAAAATAACTCTGCTGTAATTGCACATCCGTGTTTATTGTCTGCACTGTGATTACAGTTAGTGATACTTTACAGTTGAGATTCTGAGTCTGTTGAGATTGTTTTTTGCACTGAAAATAGAAAAATTCTTATTCCTAATGTCTGATAGTCTGTCTCTAAAACAAAACATATCTTTTTTTAATTCTTGCACAATTATTATTATTATTTTTTTATTATTAGCAGTAGTATCATGGCTAGTCAGTGTTAATTTCATTTTTTGTGCACTGTCTATAGTTTGTAAAGTAACTAGCGTGTGAACCTCTGTACTGATGCTGCTGTTACACCTGAATTTCCCCTCGGTGGGACAATAAAGGCTATTTCTATTCTATTCTTTCCATTTGAGGCTAGAACAGTCACATTTTGTCAGCAGATCTGTACAGTTGCCTTACTAATTTTGATTCATAATAATCAATAGTACTTGATAAACACATTTCATTTGGCACAATTCTTAACCATTCAACCTCTGCATGCTCCCTGACTGAAATATTTTAGTTGGTTTGGAAAAGCAGCATGAAATAACTACCATCTGTGTGTGAGACTGTTTAAAAAAAGGTTTTGACAAGATGTTGATGATTCCTTGGGCCTCCTGCTCTCTTTGTTCATYCTGCCAAGCTGACTTACCACTACTGCCAGTGGAAGATGATTGCACCTGTAGTTGCAGACCTAACTATGCAGGCTTCACCATGGTTACTGAATCACAGACAACACACAAAGAAATGTTAAAAACAGAGTGAGAATTTGTTTCTTCTTATCCGCCATCACCTGAGACAGGTGAGAAGACTATGCATTCCCAATGGCACACCAGACCATGCATTTATATTGGGCTGATTTCAGATCTCTGCAAGAGGAAATKACTTTGCTTGAATCAGGGAAAYACACGATAAGATATTCAGAAGATTTTATCTGCTCTGAAATATTTCGTTCCACTTTGCTGCTGTATTATTTTGCCGTCAGGTAGCTGGAGGTAGCTGGCTGGTAATGATGCCAGTTCTGGATAGTGTTTTATGTCGGTATACTCAACATCTGTGAGGTTGACTGCAGAAAGTGAAGCCCAATTATCCGCTGAAACAAAGCATCGTATTGTTAAAAATCAGGAACGACGACAGGAGGTAGAACACAAATTACAACTGTGTAGAAGCCTAAATCATAAATTACATTAACAAATGAGTGAAATGAAAACATCACGTTTAATCAGAAACAACTATTAGTCACTGCTACAGTATCAAGATGCAGACAGAAAAGGTGATACCCAATTATAAAATTGTTTGGATTGTTGACATGTTTTTCTTCCCAACATGCAGAATGAAAAGGCATTATCACCTGTTGTTCATGACAAGCTGTTGGCTCTGCAAAGCTGATTCTGAAAATGAAAAGATCTGCAGATAGAAGACTGTCACAATATCACTCAAAACAGGGGGAATGTGAACTGTTTTATTTTGCTAGTTTGCTTGATGGTCATTTATGTTCATGTTATTGGGTAAGATACTTGTAGAGAGAGACGTTTGTGAGAATTGTTGGTAGAGATACATGACAGCATGGTACATACTTGGTAATTATCTGGTGCATTTTTTGTACATACCTGGTACCAGAGATGGAGACGCGTGACTCGGACTTAGACTTGAGTTGCACTTAAGTCTATACAATTAGAGACTTAGACTTGACTTGGATCCTAAAGACTTGAGACTTGACCTGGACTCATGGTTTGAGACTTGCGAACAATACAAGTCTTTTCACTGCCCAGCTCACGATTCTCACTTCCTCAATACACATCCATGCTCCGCTCCGCTCCCCCTCACCTGAGAATGGGAGGGGCCAGCACCGTCCAATGTTAATGACGTGTACCCTACATGACAAAAAGAGCTTCAGCATGGCAGGTGTGTTGCAGCAGGCAGCTTTGCTTACAGAGACTTTATTCAACGCCATGACAAGAGACCGCAAAGTGTGTGGAGCCCAAATCCAAAATTTGTTTTTGTGATGACTTGTGCAGCCCTTTAACTTTAAGGATTCTGATTCATYATCTTCGCTGGCATGCTTTTATCCATTTAAAAATATTTTTCTGGTATTTCATTGTAAAATCAGCAGCAGACTTGTTGGATTTGTTCTTTGTCAATGGCAAGACATAATTACAGTATGCTTTTGTAAGACTACAAGTGCAAAATACAGTTAACTAAATGCTTGATTGTTTTTATTTCAACCTTAATCTTATCTGTGTTTATAAAACAGTATTTTATTTTAATAGTATTATTAAAACATGTGATGTGTTACCTTTACTTACCTTGTTTGTACTGGGTACTTAACTAATATTTATTGAGTATTTCCTTGGGATCTTCCAGGACAGGGCTGTATTGTGAAGTCACTTGTGAACATGCACTTACCTGTTTACCTACCTGGTATTGCTTAGTACTTACAGAGTTTCTATGGGGGACTTATCTGTAAAATGAAGTGACATGTTACTCTGTACTTACTGGTATGTACCTGATAATACCTGGTATTTACTGAGTACATACCTTGTACTTTATTGGTAATCGTGAGGACCAGGCTGAATTATGATGTGACTTGTTTCCCTGTACTTACCTGGTACTCTCTAGGTATCCACAGTATTCCTGAGAAGCTTATGTAGGCTGCCATGACAGACACTAGCCCCGCCCACAACCCTCCCCACTGTTCGGTTTTTCCAGTGCGCAAGAAATTCATTCATTCAGATAGTTWTGATAACAACAAATTTAGTTTGTTTTTGCTTTAACTGGCAGCTTGAACAGTTCAATCATGAGTTCAGGTTCAACTTGTGTATTTGTCAGCTGCCACAACAATTGAAGAAAACTGAGAAACGCTTTATAAACATTTTGTTTGGAACAAGATGTAGTAAAGGCATAGCGTCCTACAAACTGCACTTTATGCCGACGAAGGAGGATCATAAACTAACATGGCTGCAGCTTTAAATCTGAAAAATCCACAAAAGAGAGTGTGCTTGCTTTTTTCATTTTATGGACCAAAAAATCCCACAGATGTTCAGTCTGATGCAGAGCTCTGTCTATCTGGGCTAAGGCTGGTTACCAAAGGCGTCTCGTCTGAACCACTGTGAGTCAGACAGCTTCCAGCAATATCAACTAAAACCCTGAATCTGTACCTGGTGAGTTAAACTCTAAATGTTGTGTTTCCCCTGTTGCTATTTAATCATGCAGTTCTTTGCTTTTACTGAAGGAAAACCTACGGTGAATGGCATTAGCATCGGTGCTAACTACTGTTAGCCTGGTTGTTTAGCATCTTATTTGCAGCTAATCTGAACTTTAAAGAAATATTTTGCCTATGGTTAGTTGCCGCATGTTGGCAAAACTACTGTATATAAATGTCTTAATTTAACTGCCTCAGTTCTGAGTAAGCTCAGAATTATAAACAATCCTCTTCTCAACTACGTGCTAAAATATGTTGTTTACATCATGGCAGAATTAAAAGACGAGCTTAGCAGCGCCCAGGGGCTATAAAAGTGTCCGGTTTGTTTAAATAAAAGATATACTTAAAAAGTTATTAGAGGCAGTTTATTTATTTTTGTTTATCATTTATTTAAAATGACTGCAGCTGCCTCCAGTTCATCTCTAAAAGTTACTAGCGAACTAGCAGCCAGTGATTTTTATGTTTAGAATAAGGGGGAGAAACCGTCTAATCACAATACTTTTATRCTATTATTACAATTCTGAGGTGCTTATGAACATTTTACTTCCAGAATGGTTGACATTTATGATTTTACATGTGTGTGTCTTCTGGTAAAGACAAATTAGTTGATGTTAGTAGTAGCTATTAGCTAACATCAGGACAGTCCGTGCAAGGCCGGATTAACCATATGGGCAATTGGGCAATTGCCCAGGGGCCCACGGTCTCCAAAGGGCCCTGGGCAGTGAAGGCACGGACATACGGATGCAGGATATGCGTGGGACACGTCTCCCCGCACTTCCTGCATCTGCGCTCTATGTCCCCGCACTTTTCTCAGCCGTTACAGCTGTTTTATCCATTATTAACATATGATAATGCGTTTTCCCGATCCATTTTTGAACGCACCATAAAGCTTGCGCAAGCTACTCGCTGCAGGAGCTGTACAGACTGCCCTGCCCTGCCACTGTTAACGTTAGTAAAGAGAGACCCCTCCCTCATTGTTCAGTCTGCTTGAGGCGGGTCAGGACAGGTGACGCCGATCACTGAGCGGGACGCGTGACTTCAAGCCGTCACTATGAAACTCAAATTCAGAGATGGAGAAGCAAAGTGGGAGTGCGAAACGGAAATTAAAGAAAGAGAAGGACATCAGAAACGCAGAAAATTTAAAGTATTTTCCGAAAATAGGTAAATTCTTTTCTCCTGTTAATGTTACCGATTTTAAGTCAGCTCCTGTCAACGAGGACGACCCACCTAGCCAGGACTTTTCTCCACCACCGGAGCTAGCTTGCCTTCAGAGCCCGGATAGCGAAGAGCCGCTAGCATCTTCAAACAACGGCTCAGATTCTGCYGTGAGTGCGACCGTTAAGGGAAGCGGCGATGACGAGTCTCCAGCCTCACCGCCACCTGAGCCGCTCATCGAGTCAGAGTGTGGGAGCAGCCGCTGCACCTCAACACCTCCACTCTCTGGGGATCCTGCGCTGTGGGGGGCCATCACAGAGCAGCTCCACGAAGAGGCGATTTACATGGGGCCTGCAGCTTTCCAGAACCGGGCCGCCAAATATCCTGCATCGGTTAGGGAGTCCGGACTTGGGAGTTGGACACGCTCTCTCACCAACGATTTGCTTCATTGCCGGCTCCCAAACAACCAAATTGTGCCAAGGGAATGGCTACTTTACTCTCCATCAACTGGATCAGTTTATTGCTATGATCCTTTTAATGGTGGAGAATGCGTTCCTTTCCTTTCAAAGGATAAATATTTCTGTCTGTGCAAAATATTGAATGTGTTAAACTGCTGGTTGGCATTGTGCTTAATGTCATTTCTGAATGACTCATGATAGCAAATTGTCTTGGCTGATGGTGTTCAGAAAAATACAGGTTACTGCAGGCTTGTTTTCTGTCATTATAGTACAAAAACTTTGCTATTAATAAATAAAACTTTAAACAAAGCTGCTTATCTATGTGTGAGCTGTCAGTAAGCTGACGTCACRCAGCAGCTGTAATCTCTCAGTGAAGCTGAAGACTGCTGAAACTAGGCTTAAAAAGTAGGCTATGCCTGTAAACTCCTTTCATCCCAAAAGCATGCATTTATTACCGGATTTTGCAATTGGAAACATCCACAGAGGGTTAGTGATCATGAAAAGAGTCCAGAACATAGACAAAACATGCTGTCTGTATTACACAGGTCTAAATATGCATGCAGAGTGGACGTTTCTCTTGCCCGACAGCGTGAGTCAGAACAGCAGTACTGGAAGGAAGTCCTCAGACGTGTGGTTGCTGTTATAAAATTTTTGGGAGCGAGAGGACTGCCATTTCGAGGTGAAAATGAACTGCTGGACTCTGCACACAATGGGAACTTTTTTAGGACTGCTTGAACTGATAGCGGAGTTTGACCCGTTTTTAAAGGAGCACCTCCAGAAGCATGGCAATAAGGGCAGAGGTAAGCCATCTTATGTGTCATCAACTGTGTGCGAAGAATTTATTTCACTAATGGGTGATAAAACTRAGCAAGTGATAGCAGAGGAAATCAGACACGCAAAATATTTCTCTGTAATTGTTGATTCAACACCAGATTTAGCACATGTGGATCAGCTCACGTTTGTTTTTCGTTTTGTCAGTGAAGATGGCAGAGTCGTGGAAAGATTCGTTGGGTTTGAGCCCATCCACAGCCACACAGGTGTGAGCCTAGCTGAATCTGTGATTGAAATTGTGCGAGGCTTGGGGTTAGACTTGTCAAACTGTCGTGGCCAAAGTTACGATAATGCTAGCAATATGTCTGGCAAATACAGCGGGCTCCAGGCGCACTTGAAAAAACAAAACCCACTAATTCATTATACACCATGTGCTGCCCATTCACTGAACCTCGTAGGTGTTAACTGCGTTGATAACTGCTGTGAGGAAGTTAGCTCTTTTTTTGAACTGCTGCAGTCTCTGTATACATTTTGCAGTGCATCAACACATCGCTGGAATACAGTTTTCCATAACAGTGAACATTACATTAAACACACTGTGAAATCCCTCAGCACCACTCGATGGAGCTGCAGAGCAGACTCCACAAAAGCGCTCAATGAAAATTATGGAGCAATTAGAGACATATTAGCCAWAATATCTGCCGACTGTGATGAGAAAACGCAAACCAAACTCGAAGCTGCTGCATTGGTCACAAAACTTGATAAACTGGAGACTGTAATAATGACTATGTTGTGGGACAAGATTCTGCATAGGTTTAAGGCAACAAGTGACCAGCTCCAAAAAAGTGACATGGATTTAGCTACTGCTCTTGGCCTTTTACGCTCACTGCTTTCATATGTTGGCRCTCTGCGAGAACAGTTTTCAGAACTTGAAGAATCAGCACGCGCYGTCAGTGCTACACAAAACTATCAATTTGACACTCAACGTGTGAGAAAAAGGAAGAGATTTGCAGATGAGTCTGCTGATGACAACGAAGTTGCTTTTACTGACAGTAGTCAAAGATTTAAGGTTAAAACATATTATGTCATTATTGACAGACTTTGTACATGCTTATCCAAGCRCATTGAAGCCTACACMGATGTGTGTGACCTCTTTGGGGTTTTATTTGAGAGGGACTGTGATGACTGTGATGTACGTGAAAAAGCTGCTAAGCTRAGCTCAACCTATCCAGCAGATCWKGACAGTTCCTTGTCAGATGAACTTATTCAKTTCAAGCACTTCGTACAGAATGAGACTTCACCTGCACAGCTGCTGCAAGCTCTTCAGAGACATGGACTTAAGACAACATTTCCGAATGTTTATGTTGCACTAAGACTGTTTTTAAYCTKGCCTGTGTCTAACTGTGAGGGTGAGAGGTCATTTTCTGTTTTGAAAAGGGTTAAAAATGAGCTGAGAACCACAATGTCACAGACACGGCTCTCTGCACTTCCTCTTTTGGCCATCGAACATGAACTTGTTAGTGGCCTCGATTTTGAAGATGTCATACACCAGTTCGCACAGTCAAAGTGTAGAAAAAAGCCACTGTATGCTTGCTAAACAAAAGCATGTAAAATTTAAACA
>NW_013952882.1:22491-31732 GCF_001266775.1 Austrofundulus limnaeus
TGTTGTTGTTGTTCAATTTTTTAAAATAAGTTAAAATGAGCTGAGGACCAAAATGGTTACTGATGCATAATTTTATTTATTTTTTTCTTTCCCCTTGTGATGCCAGCTCCATGGAAATCCCGTTAACTGTTTATTGTTGTTGAGAGAAAACTGGCAGATTTCAGAATGTTTGATTTGCACTAATAATTTGATTGTCTTGTTGAGGGGACAGGAAGATTTCTGTTTAAAATGAGCTGAGGACCAAAATGTTTCYTAATGTTTCTGTGGACTTCCTCTGTGATGGCTCTATAAATTCAATACATTTGTGTTGGGGATGCTTTAAATAAACATTGGATGGTTTGAAAGTGGTTGCTTATTTATTTTTTTGAAAACAGAGGACATTTTGCTCCCTCTCTATGTAGTGGGTCATTTTTACCAGATTATACTGATGTGTTTTGTTTTCATAGCATCATATGCGTGAGTGTCCATAATCAGATCAGAATAAGCTTTTATTGGCCAAGTGTGTTGACACACACAAGGAATTTGTTTTGGGCTGATGATGTCTCTCCAATACACATACATACAATATACACAGTGATGGAAGCACAATAGCATAAGACATAATAATAAACAGTCTAGTATGTGGATTATATGCAAGTAATGTATACATTTTATGTACAGTAAACGTGCATTGTGTGTGTGTGTGTGTGTTATAAAGGTAAACAGGGGAGGTTAGGCACTAGTTAGCAGGTTTGATGCTTGGAATTGTTCATCAGGTAGATGGCCTGGGGGAAGAAGCTTTTTTTGGGTCTGGATGTTTTTGAGCATGGGGCTCTATGGCAAGAGGACATAGTAGTGTGTTTGTAGTTTTATGAGCATTTGTACATAAAAATACACTTGATGACAGTTACAATTTGTAGTATTGAGTATATTTRCTGTATATTTCGGTAATTTATTCTGCATTTTGCCACATAATGGTGATCCTGGGGTTGTGATGATGGGGCCCTTGAATATTGTTGCCCAGGGTACAGCGAAGTGTTAATCCGGCCCTGAGTCCGTGAGCAGTGACGAGTGAGTCACTGATAAAGAATTGTCCTCGCCGCTTTTTAAAACATCCTTACAGTATTCTACACCTCCGATGTGTAGCCATCTACGCCAAATTTTGATGAAAAAGGTTTTGATAAACAGCAATGGTAATTGTAAACAACAGACAAGCGGAAATATGGAGCGCGTTTCCACTTTGAATTATSGGTAGTGGCATGAATACTTTGGATACTTTGTCAGTAACAAGTAAATAAAAGGTCCGTATCACACACCAGATAATTACCAGCTTCACATCAGTTTGTATTATGTATTGCTATGAAATTGTCTTTTAAGTGCATTGTGTAAATGCTAACCAATTTGAATGCATGACTGAACACAAACAAACAAACAAACAAACAAACAAACAAACAAACAAACAAACAAACAAACAAACAAACAAACAAACAGACAGACAGACAAACAAACAAACAAAATTCCTAAAATAAAAACACAAACAGCAAATCATTTCAGTAGTTTGTGTATAAAAGCCTTTACTAAAAAGGTTTTTCTGATTTCTTTGTCTCAACCCAGCTTCTGTCTGTTTGCTAACTCTTTATTTCAAAAGGCTAATCAAGTCAGCAGCCCCCAAAATTTCACCACTTCCACATATCCACTGTGCTTATACCTCCACCATTGACATAAAAAGCTGGTCCTGACTCCATAATCTCCTCCTGAAGTAAAGCATTCGGAGCAACGGTGATGAATCTGAAGCAAACAGCTTTCATTYCTTGGACACATTCTAATTTGAAATGCTCCAGGGAAATCAGGTAGGGTGGTCGGTGTTGAAAAAAATGACAGCAGCTTTCACGTTGGCGAAAGCACAGAAATGGCAGAGACCTCCTCGTTTAAAGGGGTATGTTTAAGTTCAGAGCATGTGAGACTTGTCCCGTCGAGACAAAACAATTGGCCAGTTCCAGTTCCAGGTCCAATTCATCAAAGTGACAGTGCTTGGCCACATGGAAATGAATGAATAAATAAAAAGGAACACATTCAGAGTGTGGATAAAGAAAAGCCTTGATGGGCAGATGCTGTCAGAAAGGACTGTCACTTGCTATACTGTTCAGCCCTTGTTAGCAGAATGACACCCACAGGCACTGAGACACTTGCATGAATCACAAATAAATGGCGTTTAATGACTAAAATAAGATTTCCTCATCACAATGCCCCCTTCCACCTCTTATCCAATAATACAGCACTGACTGGACTCAAGCCAGATCTGCTGCATTTTGGCTGATGGAAGAAAGATGAAAGCACCTGTCTTTGGAAAAATCAAACATCAACATCCCTTTATTGACTCTGACTGTTGGAAATCTTTGAAGGTACCCCGTGTGGACACAGATAATCTGATTTATCCTGATCATACCAGTGCACTATTACTTGTCAAATAAAAATTACATTTTTATCTGGTCAGAGATGACACTGAGAAACATTTAAAAAATGCTCAATTTTAATAACAAATTATGTAGATTAATTATTTCATGTTGGTATAGATTAAAAAATGYTTCAGGATGAGGCAGTTATAGTATTAGTTTAACTGAGAGTAAGACTCTTCACATAGAAATATGGGACAGAAACATACATAATATTTTTATTTAGATCTGTCTATTGATTTGTTCTGGAGTTTTATTGCAGAGAAATGACAAAGAACAAAACCAGTTCTAAATCAAATCCACAAGTAAAATTGCCAGAAAGAATTTGCTGGGGGAGTATGCAAGTTCTGCCTCGGCTCAGCCAATCCACAGGCAGAAGTCTGCTGATGTCAAAATCAAACTCTGTTCAACCCACTTAGAACCACTTAGGAGGTGGTTCTGAAAGCGCAGCTGGAACTGGAAACGGAGACACATTTGACCAAGGCTGAACTGAAGAGAAACACATACAGGCATACCCATGGAGAGGGGGCTCTAGACCTTAACTGGGATTGTGCCATGGTCATTTAAACAACCTAGCTCATGATACCCATAGCATTAGCATGGCATATGATCTTTCAGGGGGATCTTTAAATGGTAGACCATGGTCCATTTTCTGACCCAAGTTGTATCTGTACTCACATCAGTTGTTAAAATTTGTTGCAGTGTTTTCAATTGAATATAGACTGAAAAGGATGTGCAAATCATTGCATTCTGTTTTTATTTGTGTTTTATGCAACATACCAACTTTATTGGAATTAGGGTTGTATTATAGTAATATGTTTTATTCACCTTTATACGGTTTAGGATACAATATTTTAGACAGCACAGCTTTTCTAGCATTTAGGGTCACTTATTTTATACAATTCAGCTTTGGTACACTGTACAGTGATTTATTTTAGGTGATGCAACTTTTCCAGCATTCATTTCGAGGCAAAAAAAGAACAAAATCAAATGTGTTTCTTTATTTTTATTAACTCAGACCATCTGTTAAAATAAAACATAGCAAGTTTATTATCTAAACAAACATAAGGATATATAAAATTGAAGAATTTATTTGCCAAAAGTGAAGTTTTCTTCCATCTTTGTTYATACATATTTGCATTTTGTGAGGGATGAGTAAGTTTAGGAAAAGGCTATAATCTATGCTAAATCATAAACCTTGACTCAGGAAAAACAAAAAAAAAATCAATTTAAGATTTCTTTTGGAAATACTGCACAAAACTGCTGTTTCTTATAATAAAAATCTGTATTTTTTCCATGGCAGATTTTGCTGTGTGTAAAGTTTTCCCTTTAAGTATTTTTGTAGTTTCTTAGGGGGGAGTGGAAGACCTATTTACAGCTAAAGTCTTAAAAATAATTAATTTGCCTCATTTAGACCCAACTTCTGTGTGAAATAATGTCATCACACAAACCAAACAAAGCGGTACAAGCAGAAACTTTTTTCTCTTATAAAGAATAAGGACCCTTATTTTCTTTATGAGCTGAGCTCCCTCAGCCGTGGCTTATCACTCTGAGAGTGAAACCTTCATCAWGTACAGATGTGCGAAGCCTAATGGCAACCAACCATAGCCTGGGGTTGGAAGTGGGTGGTTTGGGGACTCTGACGTTGGATGGTTGCACATGGAACCATATTGATTACCACTCATGTTTTCTTAAAATCAATCTCCATCAGCCATTGGCCATTTTGTTCCATATGTTTCATTGAAAAAGATGATCGATGGAGGTGGCAGGCTTYGTTTAGGGAGCTTATCTGGAGAATTGCAGAGATTCCTTCAGGAGATTTTGCATGTTTCCATCACCACCATGACTGGCAACTAAAATGAGGCAAATAGTTATCGATGGATGTAACCCTGTCCTCATCCCTCACATCTCACATTTCTTGTTTTATGCACCCCCATGAGGATTCAAAAACAACATCTACATACATCGGCTTTCTAAAATGGCAAGCATATTGACAACCAAATGGCTATATACATACTGTGCATTAAACATGTCCCACTATACACATGCATGCATTCATAATTGTGGTAAAAAATAACAATCTGCCTAATCCATAAATTTAATGTCTGACACGCCTTTTCACTCCTTTGCACCACGTCCATCTTGATGTAAATCTGAAACAATGAAATATTTTTCAAGTCAGTCAGCAGTTTTGACAGGCTAGAAACAACTAGCTTCACACACCCCAGAGTCCCTACTTTCAGCCAACCCTCACATTTTGTATTCATTCTAAAACACAATCTAACTTTTGATTGTTCCTTCGTAAGCCAGGAGATGCTGGTTTGAGGCTCTGCGAGGAGCGGATCTCGCTTGGCTGGTGTCAGCCAGATTTATTTTTCCTCCCAGCACAGAGGCTCGGTTAGCACTCAGCACAGCCCAAACCCCCTGGTGCTCACGCCAATCTATCAAGTCTATCAGTGCTTCATGTAGCCTGGAGGACACTGGCTCACAGCCTGAATGAGCTCACTCATCTAACTTCTCTTCCTCTCTCCACCATTGCTATGCTGTCCCTGTGCCACATGTCTGAGCTATAGATGCCTGTCTGGACTTCATGTGAAGAAAACAAGCAAGGTGAAGAAACATTAACATCACAGCCTTTAATCAAAAGAGCTGAAAATAGTAAAGAGAGGCGCATCCTAAAAGTTTTAACACAGATGTGAGCAACATTTTGTTCTAGAGGTTCATTTGGACTTATTTACAGCAATCAAATGGCCACACACTAAACTGGTACCAAAAATACAAAAACACTTGCACTAGTTTGCTTGTATGACAGCACCTTACATTTATATTCATAAATACTTGACTGCATCATAAAAATAGAAAAACTCTGACTGGAAGCTAAATGGTAAATGGACTGTACTTTTATAGCGCCTTTCTATCCATCCAGGACACTGAAAGCGCTTCACACTACAGACATTCACCCATGCACACACACACACACACACACACACACACACACTGATGATGGCAAACTACAATTGTAGCCACAGCTGCCCTGGGGCACACTGACAGAAGCGAGGCTGCCATACACAGGTGTCACCGGACCCTCTGACGAACATCAGTAGGCAAGGCGGGTAAGGTGTCTTGCCCAAGGACACAACGACTGAGTCGACTGGACGGGGATACCCGATAGGGATTGAACCAGCAACCTTCTGGTTCCTGGATGACTCCCCTAACCACTCTACCACAGCCGCCCAAAGCTGTGGTAAGAGCTGAGTTTATGTTCTCTTTTTGTTTCCAGTGGTCAGTTTGAAGTTAACAAATATTTGTAGTCAGCAAGCCTGATTGAATGACAGCAGTACTTTTATTACAGTCAAAAGGTGATGCCTTTGAGCTCAGTTTTGTGACAATAAATTTTAAAAATTTAATATTAAGTCAATTAGCACTCAGATTATTGGTAAGTGCCACAACAAATCTTAGATCAATATTATCTGTACTTTACTGGAGTAATTATTTATCAGCTGAATATTTACCTCTACTATTTCCATTTGAAAAGTAGTAGTGAACCCTAACCTAGGGTTATGAATTTTGAGTAGTGACTGAAAGAACGCGATCCTGGATACAGAGGGTGAAATTAATTAAGGATAGCTGGACTCTCCCTAGATGTTCAGTTATTTGGGAGACACTCAGAGTAGAGCTGCTGCTGCTCCTCCACATCGTGAATTTCATTCACAATTGTATCAAAAAACAAGGTTCTTGATTTGCTAAATTTGTTTATATTTAGGACCATACTGTGACACAGCTGCTCTGGGATAAATGTAATTTATTAAACGATCAAATATGAAGAATAAATAATTACATGAGCTGAAACCATCTAAATAGTATTATCTTTTTGAATAAAATAGTATTTTAAAAAATAAATCAGTCTAACAAATAAAACATTTGTATGTTTTAAGTTATTTTGCTCTGCAAAAGACAGATATTTGCTGCGTGTTCTGAAGAGTGTGGAAAGCTGGTTTACCAAGGCTGAAGACGCAGAAGGTCAAACTACAGGAGCTGTCCATCCGAGGGACATGTTAGTTTGAAACAGAGATTCTTCACCCATGGGCCGCGGCCCAATTGTGGGCCACGAGCCCCACCTTGAGGGCCCCAAAAGAACAGTTTTTAACTTTGGGCTGCAGAGCGCCGTGGGATTGCATTGATTTTGAATAAAGTGCTATACACTTTCTCACCACTAGTAGCAGAAGTGCGCCACTCAGATGTTTAACAACTTTTTTAATATGTAGAAGAAGAACCTTAGAAACCCGCCGAAAATGGAAACTTATTTTAAATGAAAATTAGAAGCAAAATGAAGGTAACTCGTCAAAAAACACCAAAGTTTGTCACTAATATGAAGAGCAGCTTCTGATTTTAACATGCAATATTTAAAAATTTCAAAACATTATCAAATACAGTTGCAGATCCAACTATATTTTAATTTGCACTTTAAATTAAATTTTGTAGTTTATTTTTTAAAGATTTTGAATGTATTTTAAAGACATTTTAAACTTGTCAATAAGGTGTTGTTACTGTTATTGTTTGTCACTAATATGAAGAGCAGCTTCTGGTTGCAAAAGTTTAAAAACGCTATATTTTCATTTGTACTTTATCAAATTAATTTTCACAGGTTTTTTTAATTTAAAACATTTACATGAAACATTTTAATTTATTTATTTTATGCCCACAATTTTATTTTTTAATTGTCAATTTTTGTTATTGTTTATATTAAAAATATATATATTTTTGTGCTGATAAGCCTGAGTGGTCTGTTGACTGACCTTTGTATTTGTTCAAATAATTGTTATGGGCAGGTTACAATATAAAAATATTTGTCATAATCATGTCTTGTGATTATTTGACAGGAGTTTTACTTTTAAACTGTAAGTGTGTGTTTAATTTAGATATCTTTGTTTAGATAGTTTAGTTATGATGTAAATACAATAAAAATTAAACCAAGATTTAGATTAGAATAAATTATCATTTTGATCCGTACATTGGTAAAGTCTGACTGGGCCTCATACCACTTTTTGTTCAATAAATTGGGCCCCGAGGTCAAAAAGGTTAAGAACCTCTGRTCTAAAAGACATTTAACCATGAAATGTTCAGTTTGTGATGTTTATATGACATACACACAGCCCCTCAGCCACTTAGGTAGTTTACAACATTTATGCAGAGTAAAAGAATAAAATAAAAACTCGGTGGACTAATTTGGCATGATGTCCTGAGACGTTGCAGCTGATTGGAGTATAAAACAGAACAGGGGGACGTTAGATGACCTGACGCCCCTCTAGATAAAAGTGTTAAGTGAGTGAAGGAAAATATRAGCACCAAGCAACAACCCTAGGTTCTCCCCTGAGAACCAGACCAAAAATTTTATGTGCAACCCTGATTATATGTCTTTTATCTGGCCTGGATATTTTAACTGTTCACTTTTACTCAATATGTTTACTTTAAATACTAAAACAATTTATACCAGAAATATACTTTTAATAAAGTAATAAATGTATGTACTCAGGAAATAATCTCAGAAAAGACTAACTTTAACCAAAGTCATTTTATGGTAAGATACTTTCATTTAAGCTTCACTTTGAGGTACTTTGCTCAAGAGTGTCACAAACAGTCAAAAAGTTCATGTATTGAGGTGGCCACGGGTTCTCTGTACCTGCTATTAATTCTTGTCCAGATATATTTAGGCCACTGCTGTTTTGCTTATAGTTTTATTGTACTCTATTTTTTGTGGATTTTTAACTAAGGCTGTTTAATTTACAAATTATTAATCATCTCTCTTCATGGTATTGTAGGATTGGTCGTGGAGGTGTGGATTCAGAGAAAGGCAGTAGGGCTGCTCACTGTGGCTCTTTCTCCCCCTCAAGGTTTATTTTAAAAAGTTTTGAAAATTTGTGTTGTGTTTGTGGATGTGCACATATCATGGGGAACATTTTCCAGACAAACACAGCCTTAGGGGGACCTGATGTTCCTTATGTGGACCAAAGCCTGGTCTTTATGGGTCCAAATGCCATTTTTTGTTTAGGTTTAGGACCAGTGGCGGCTGGTCAATAGGGGGCGCACGTTGCCCCCCCGCCATTTTTGGTTCACAAAAATAAAATAAAATAAAAGAACAAGAGAAAAATGTAATAAATGTTTCGGCAAAATATTGTATATATGTTTTCTGATAAGCAAAATAAAAAAATATTATAGTTATTGATGTATAAACTTCCATTTTTCTCATGAGCTTTTTCATGTGAGTCACTTCCAGGTCACACTGTGTTTGCCGCCCCACATTCCCATAGACAAGTCGTTGTAATTTTGGTCATGCGCAGTAAGTCCTCAGTGCAAAAGAATAGGGTGGCCTGGGTTCACAGCTAACCTGCGAACACACAACGGTAGTGGGTGGGTCCACCTGTGTCGACTCGATGTCATAAGGCGGCAGCCGGCAGGGCAATACGAGGCGGATTTTGGAGAACAACAAATGAGAAATGAAGGAGAAAACAACACCATAAATCCCTTATATCTAAACCTTTTCAAAGCAAAATACATGAGGAAAAACTTAAAGTGGTGTAGCTTGAACTGAATAAGCCAGACAATAAAAATTGAGCAAGATTGTGGTGTAGTTAGATTGTGTTGGTGTTCCCTTTGTTTTTGAGCAGCATCTATATAATATATTAATGGTGAACACAACTTAGTATAATATAAAGATATTTTTATGTTGTTTTTATTTAGTTTTGTTTTTTGCAATTTACTATTGTTTGAATTTATTCTTGAAAAGGGGCAGATATTAGAAGATATTTTTC
>NW_013952882.1:31883-34040 GCF_001266775.1 Austrofundulus limnaeus
AATTTAATTAAATTTGTGCATTTATTGTTTTAGGTTTATATGACACCATCTTGAGCCATTCACAAGTACCTGATCAGTGCGACACTGCTGCAGGCAGACAGGTTCCTGCAGGACTGTTCTCTGAAGCAGCACTGAAGGAGGCTCACCCAGTGCTGAACAGGACCAAGAAGTCTGATCTAGTTCAGGAGCTGCAGTGGAGCTGTGGATCTGTACCAGCTGCTCTTCATGGAGAATAATCTGCAGGACAGCTTCAGACACTGTGACTCTGCTGAAGATTCTCATCACATCTCCTCTGACCACAGCTGAATCTGAGAGGAGCTTCAACACTGAAGAGAATCCAGACTTTCCTCAGGTACAACATCACATCTCACTGCACTGACCATGCTCTATAAGAATCTGGTTAAAACATCCCTGACTTTAACCAAAGTCATGAAGAAATTTGCTTCTCAGCTACAGGAGAGCAAAATTTATGTACAAAAATAAAATAAAAACAAAACACTACATGACATCGTAAAGCTGTTTTATTATTTTCATTTGTTTAATAAAAACACTGTTGTGATACAACTTAGTATGTTTGATTGCTTTTGGAGATACATCTATTTTGGAGTTGTAGCCCCCGCTGGAGAAAAATCCACCAGCCGCCACTGGGACCAAGGTGTGAATTAGGTTTAGGCAAGGTAGGTGTGTGTTAGGGTATAGAAATGGAAGTCAATGCAAAGTCACCATGAGGATAAAAAAACCAACGTGTGTATGTGAAGGGTTGATTCTGTGCAGTGATTTCCCTACCACTGCAAACTGGTTTTCTGTTGAGTTATAAAAGTGACTATCAGTCACATACAGCTAAATAAGTACTTATTGACACACAATGAACTGTTAGTTACTGCATGTATCATCATGTTAAAATGCTACAAAACCTACTGTACATGCAAAGACATGGGACTACAAAAAATGGCCTGTCTGGACAAGAAAAAAAAACATTTTTTAAACGCTAGTATTGTTGGTGCCATATTGTTTCTCAGCAGTAGGAGAAGAGAAAAGCTTTCACTTCAGGTGATGCTTGCTTTATTTGTTCAGATAACTTCAAACATATTTCGTACTCTTCTGTTATCTGGTCAAAACATTTTTTTGTGTGCCTCTTGTTTAAGGTTGATGTTCCCAATTTTTGCACCATGGAAACCAGACCCTGATTTATCTCCTGAACCTYGTGAAGTTTGATCAGAAGCTGAGCTCTAAAAGAACAAATTTGCACACTCTRTTATTATGCTCTCGAAGGGTCACCACGATGAAAAGTTCTCCTGATCATGTATCTCCATTAAAATCAGGAATAAGTGGATTTGAACAACCCCCAAAGGTCTTATTATGATCTTGTTGCTTGGTGACGGGGTTTCCTGGGAGTCTTTAGGGGATGTTGACCTCTCGTGATTCAATGTCAAACACACATTTATATTCCTATGAATGATATTGAAAAAACTCTTTACCCAGAACGTCATAAAACTAATTTAATAGCACATATTAGTGTCCTTGAGGCTTGTTAAACTAATTTCCTGCTGTTGGGAGTTGTACATTAATCCTGCTGCACTCAGGTGATCACACTAAGATAATGGAAACAAGTTTATTTTTACACTTATAATAAAGCCCCATGCATAAGGAACTAAACATTTATGTACTTTTTATAACACCAATTACTCACTGAGGTTGAAAAAAATATCAAAATAATTTTTGCTCATAAGTAGCTGCAGATAGGCAAAATAGTAATTATACCAAATAGCTTTCCTCAAAACTGAAGTGTCCACTCATGAAGGAGTATTTGTAATAACACTAATGATGCTAAAATGGAGGAAGAAGCAGTTCAGTTTAATGAATAAATACCTTATGGGCTGTTTAAATGAAATAGCTGAAATATACTCACCCGGGAGTTTTGAATTTTTTTTTATGAGCAATAAATACAAAAAAAAAAAAACAGTTTTTGTCCTCTCTCCTGCGAACTAAAAAAACTTTTTCCCAGCTGTTAAATCTTGTAAGAAAAATGTATGCTGGCTAGCAAGCCTCACACGGCCAGCACCATAAATATGTAGGGTAATTTAAAGTTTAGAATTCTGAACTTTATAATTTGTGGATATAATTAAATACGTCATATTTACATATGCTATATTTAAT
>NW_013952882.1:34084-37729 GCF_001266775.1 Austrofundulus limnaeus
TTTGAGGAAAGGATCCTGCAAGTTCTTTAACAGAAGTCTGCAAAATATACCTGTCCTCTTTCATCAAACAGTCATAACAGCTATATCCATCAGAAATCATAAAATGAGGTAAGAAAACCCTACAATCTTAACAACTGGTTTCTTTTTTAAAGTAACAAAAATAAATAAATAAAATGTTATTATAATAATCTAAAAGCATGCTTATGATGTTTCTTATCAGGTCACGATAAAAAAAAAAAATCAAAACTTTAACCCAGACTGGTCAAAACTATTGAGAGATCCTTCACTCAGAATGGTATGTAATAGTAATAATAGTATTTACAGAGACGGCAAAGCTCTGGATGAATCTGAGAGTGTGGGACAACAGGTCAGTAGAGAGGTACACATTTGAGGTCAACTTTGAGTCTGGATAAATTTGGTTTCATTTTCTTACAGGGAGAAGAGGCTGGTAAGGAGTCAGGATGTAGGTGAGGAGGGGTAAGTAGAGGCCTATAGTGATGGTGAGGTGAGTAGTGAGGCTCGAGGAGGTTGCAGAGGCTCATGTTTCCAGCAGGTATCAGGTGGATCCAGAAGACTCTCACAGGCATCAAACTTGAAAACACAAGATAACTTGGGTTTAGCACAAGGGTCTAAATGCATACGGTTTGAGAGGCTGGGCTGTCACCAGTGTACTGAATTCACACACTGTCCCACTGAAGAATGGTTGTGCCTCAGGTGCTTAAATACCAGGAGCCTCATTAGCCTCATTACTTGTCTCACCAAGTGTTTATATTTCCTGCCCACACATAAAAATCGTGCATTCTGCAAGTATGCAGTCAGAAGAATGTGTTTTATATATTGTTACATGCTTTCAGTGACTAGAAGAGACTGTCCTGGAAATGTTTTTTTAATCTAAAGTACAAAAGGTGAAGAATACAGTGAACCGTAATGACTTATAATAACAGAGAAATAAATAAGAAACATGGCCTCAGACACAAAGCAGCATGTTGGAAAGATTAATGAGTTTCCTCCAGGACCCTAATTTAAAACAGCATTTCTTTATTGTATATATCATCTTGACAGGGAATAATTAATTACTTGTACAAGCGACTGTTTTTACAAGCATTGTCATCACTGTATGTGCACAAAAACTTGCTGCTTTCATTTATTAAATTACAACTAATAGATATTGTCTAACAGAAAAGAAACTAATAGATTTGTTGGTGGCTCACCAGCAGGTCAAGAAACCATAATTTGGAGTAGACAGAACCACCAGCTCACTTAGTTTGTCTTCAAAATGGGATAAAAGTTGTATGATTCTACATCAAATAAAGGCTTGTGAATGTAAAAACACAAGAATCTTTGTCTGTTTACGTCAGCACAATGAACAATGCAGAATGCGAAGAGCAGCTTGAATACATTATGAAGTGGCTTACACAGGAGATAGAGCTCACTAGAAGAGTGGATAGAGCGCTCTTGTTTCACCCCATCATCAATCAAGCATGGAAGGCAATCTAAAGGCTGTCGATTCAGGACAGTGAATAACACTGAGAGGTCTTTGGTGAAGAGAAGGCATGTGCAGGCAGAGAGCCAGACGTAGGCACACATCAAGGCAGAGCGAGGTTTCAGCTGCTTGATGTCATCTTAAATCTGACCTCGCTGCTTGGCAAGATTTCTAGTAAATATAGAGCTGCTGTGCCTTTTAACAAAAAGAAAAAAGAAATCAGCTTACAGCGGAAGGAAACGGCCCCAAGACTTGGACTGCTTGTCAGTTTTTCCTGTCAAGTTCTTGAATGGATGGCAACTTTTTTGGTTTGAAACTAAAACTCTGTGTGTGTGTGTGTGTGTGTGTGTGTGTGTGTGTGTGTGTGTGTGTGTGCGTGTGAACGAGTTTTTCCTACATGTGGACAATTTTCCAAAAATAAGCAGCCTCGTGAGAACCGAAGTGAATTGTGGGGACCAATGCCAAGTCCCCATGGGTCCAAATGYAAATTACAGTTGTGGGGTTAGGTTTAGGACCAAGGTTTAGGTTAGTTTTAGGGTCAGGTAGGTATCTGTGAGGTTAATTGTAGGGTAAATGGTCAGGGTTAAGAAATAAAGTCTAAAATAGATGAAAAAAAGTCAAAACGTGTGTCTGTGTGTGTGTGCGTGTGTGTGTGTGTGTGTGTGGGGGGGGTGACGACAACAATATGAGTTATCTTTTCATGTCAAGCCTGTTTTTTTTGTCAAAAAAATTGAAATCTTTGGGCAACATGCAGATAACCAACACTGCTGGATTTAACATTCACCAAAACAGGATCTRGAGATAGGCATCCATATTTGTATTTTCTGCTGTTTAAGTTATTGTAATGGCTTTTTGTACATCTTTTAATAAAAAAAAGGCCTTTGATCATCAACTGGAACCAAAAGAGTCTGCAAAGCGTAACTGGAACAAATAAAATAATTTGTGAGTCCCATTTTGATGTGTATTCAATGGTTACTTTTTCAGAATTCATTATTAAATCCTGGCATTGGTTTTTAAGGCTCTGTTGTCCAGCTCCTGAACATATTTGTGAATTTTAGTAGTAGTAGTGGTAGTGGTAGTTTTCATTTTCAATTGTGTCATGCACCACAAAAGGCGCCCAGCTCACATGGGCTTACAAGACCCAATAAACACATTCATGAAGGCAGACAGACATAAACATTATTTAAACAAAAAGTGTCCCCTTACTGAGGCTCCAAGCTACTGAGCTAACAGAAACACAAAAACCTCTAAATACTGCACTTTGTCTTCATCAGCTAAAAAAATCTGGATAAACATCAGGGGTCAGATTTATAAAGGATTGCGTGGAAACCATACTAAAAATGAACGCACGGCCAAAAGGCGAAAATGGCGTACGCCCAAAAAAAAATTCAGATTTATAAAACCGTATGTATGCATGTTTCTGTGCACCTTTCATTTATAAATCACAGCTGCACGTCAGAGTTTGAGCACGAGGTCCCGCCTCAGGTTCTACCCTCTACACGCCCACACTCAACCATAAACAGTCAATGTAAAGTACCTCATGAATGTTAAGATGTATTTAAATCAGTCAGCTGATTACTGTCAAAAGAAGTGATTGGCCGACTCAGACTCGCCCTTCGTTGTGCATCTGGATGATGTCAGATGCTGACAACTGCTCATGTGAACAGATTGTCTGTAACTGACACAGATTTCCCTCAGTTTACAGGTTTACAGACGTTTAGAGTAATCTAATGATTTTTATCAAAAACTCAGCTTCAAATTAATATTCTCTCAGAGCCTGCAGGATGATAAAAACAATAAATAAAATGAAATAAGTCAGATAAACTCAGAAATATTTTAACCACTCGTATCCCCTGTCCTCCCCCTCCTCTGTTATCTGTGGCAGACCCTCCGCCCCACACACACACATACACATCCCCCCCCGCACGCATGACAAATTCGGACTAGGGTGTACCCATAGTGTGATGTCGTGCTGTTGAAATGTCTCTTGTCGGGGAGGGGTCTCTGGGTCAGGGTCGTGAGGAGGAGGAAAGAAATGAATAAGTTGTGTGAACTTTTATTTAAGATTTAAGTTTTTTTTATTTCAAAGGTCCTCATGGCTCAGCAGCAGAAGCAWAAATATTACTGTTAAGAAAGCTGATGATAAAGTTGAATAAAAATCT
>NW_013952882.1:37897-46862 GCF_001266775.1 Austrofundulus limnaeus
GTGAAAAGTGGCGTACGCAAGTTTTATAAATCCGACCCCAGGAACTTTACCAAATATTTAATTTTTTAAACATAAATACAAAGGACTATAAAACAAAAAGTGAATTACATTTTCAATTTAATTTTAATCACATAAAGAACATATACAATCCTCCTCTGGAACTGAATGAAATTGTCCAGTTTCCAATGCCAAAGGCAGAGTGCTGRATCTAAGTTGTGCACACACAGACYTTTGTAGGTTCCAGGTTGCATATGSTTCAGGACCAAAAGCATCCTTTATTTAAGTTCGTAATTTTGGTTTAGATGAAATTTCATCAGCCCATTTACACGTATATACTTCAAAATAAAATGGTTTAATTTGTTCARTGTTGCATCTCAACTTTTCTATAAATATACTGAAAATCCACCTCCTCAAATATCTTCTCGGTTTGTCTGGCTCAGGTATAYCTATTTGAAAAACCCCAATAAAAATATATTTTGTTCATCTAAGACCTGACATGTTGATGCACCTATTCCACAATCTTACCATATTTCTCAAATCCTCTAAATGCAAAATCCAATTTTTTAGCCATTAATTTTGTTGTGTACTTGGAGTCGAGGCAGAAAAGTTTAATTTAATTTAATCTCTCCCGATGCTGCATAGATCTCTTTATATTCTGTTTGGGTCATACTTTCAAGGTGTTTTTTTATTTTTTTCAATTTTCCATAACATTTTCTGAACTATTACATCACAGAATTTGCGAAAACATTTCTATATGGTCTAGACCAGTGGTTCCCAAACTTTTTGTCCTCTGACCCACAAAATATCCATGGCAAAAACTTGTGACGCCAAATATTACTGGTTTGAGTACATGAACTTCGTTAATAACCCTAAAAACACAGGCTTTTTGACAATCTAAACAGCTTRTACACAAATATAAATACTTATTTTTACTTATTTTGTGTTTTTGTAATAATTATAGGGAAAATATTACATCAGCAATTATTTTATTACCCTTTAAATTGATTTCTGGAGATTATCCAAGGTGCTTCATGACCCATAATTGGGTCCCAAGCCCAACTTTGGGAACTAAAGTGCAGTGGTTCCCAAACTTTTCAGCTTTTGACCCACGAAATAACAGTAGCAGAGACCTGTGCCCCCAACTATTTTTGGATGATAAACATTTGTATCAGGTCAACAAAACATGGGCATAGTAACAATATTTTTATACTACATTTATCCATTTTAACCTCACTCCTTTGTAACAACTAAGGCAAAAATGTAACTAATTCAGAAAATCTTTTCAGGACCCCACCTTGATGTTTCGGGACCCCACTTTGGGTCCCGACCCCAACTTTGGGAAACACTGGTCTAGACCAGGGCTATTCATCTGGCGGCCCACGGGCCAAATCTGGTGACCAAAGTTTGGCCTGCCAATTACTTCATTCATCTCTTAAGCCCAAACCCCTGGTTTTTTAATTACTCTAAGTTGTTTTATTTAAACATAAATGTTTGGTTTCTACAGAATTGWCAGAATCTTGGCTAGAAGCTTGTAATTTCTAAGCACACTCAAGACAGTTAAAATTACAAGCAGTTGAAGATAAAAACTAAGATATGTAAAAATAAAATTGGTTAAAAATTTGTCAAGTCAGAGATGTCAAAATATTTGTGTCAAATGGGAGGCAGGATGTATTCTTTTTGTTTTTGATATTTTTTCAATATCACTAGGGTTCTGTATGTTGTATTCATGATTGAATACAGCAAAAATAAACTACTTCAAAGGTAACAGATCTTTTTAATTCTTGGTTTATTTACATAACTTTAATTGCTGGATGTTCGGCCCCTCAGCTGTTGACCTGCAGTAACCGTGGCCCCTGGAGGAGTTTAGTTGAATATCCCTGGTCTAGACTTACAGTTTGGTGGTTTTCATTCTCCTCTGGCTCTGGGTCAGACTCTGCCTCCAACATAAAGCTGGATGGAGAAGTCCTCCCTTGTTGACATCTTTTAATTAATTTGTAAACAAAACGTTTTTGTGCCACTAGACAGCCATAACCCCCTCTATTAAACTGGAATAGACCAATCTCATGTTTGTGTGTTGAACCGACAGCTGAAGACATTTTTATCTACAGCCTTTTAGCTAAAATTTTAGTCAGTTTGGTGGTTTTCATTCTCCTCTGGTATAAAGGAATTTTGTAAAAATGTTGGTACACTATATTGACTATGTTAAATTTTAAATAGACTATGTTAAATTTTAAAAGCCCTTTGCAATTGTTAATTGTAAATGTTGTTACATATTAAACTTTATTTTCTAGATAAATTAACTTTTTTAATGTTCTGGCACCAAGGTGTCTGTCGTATAATCAGTTTTGAAGATGCTTAATTAGGAGTTTTTTATTGTCATAAGTATTTGTTATGTTWTGAGAAAGAGAACCATGTTTTGTCATGCAGAATCATTTTTAAATTTGCAATATGTCTTGAGAATCTCATTGTGGTTTTGCTGAACTTTTATGATTGCAATYGCTGAAAGTCTCTTTTTTGAGTGAAAAGAATTGTTTCTGCTTTGTTAGTATTTGCACATTAGTGAATGGCTAAATGAGAGCTGTCTGCTAAAATAAAAAAAAAAAACACTTTTTTATCTCCAGGGTTTAATAGATGTTTTGAACATGTCTGATCCAAACTAACAAACAGCAATTTTGGATCTGCAGTGCAGCTCTTATTATCCCTGCAGTACTGAGCTTCCTAAAAATGGTGTTGCACAAACATGGCAACAGCGTCTTTCTGAAGCTATTCTGTTTAGTGCACAGTGATGCTGCTGTAACTTTTATTTATTAGTTGTGTTTTTAATCCACAGGCTTCTTTTATCTGACCATGTGCCTGAGAAGCAGCTGATCTCTGAGTTCACTTTGGAAAGCAGCTGCAGCGGAGAATCAATTTGAGGTAAGGAACCCGGTATCACAATTGTTTGTGTGTTTCAAAGGCATTTTCGCTTTCTTTCTTGAAGCAAACAAACCATAAATCACTGCTGAATGGACAGTGTGACCAGCTCTGGCTTCACCACAGACAGGAAAGATAAGCAGCATTCCCATTAGGAAGGTAATTATGGGAAAATACAACTTTGAGAAAAAAATACCAAGGGTTATATTACTGCATTGTTAAAGACAAGAATATCTAAGATAAAAGACATCAGATGAAAGAGTGARCACTCAGACATCTCCTTGTATGTTGCAGTCTAAAATATCTGTTTGTATATAACAAGCTGTACATGAAAACTATACTATCTGTAGGTAGTAAGGTTCTGAATGTAAGCAGGTGAATGTAATTAAATACAACTTTTTAAATTTTAAATAAACAATGCTGCAATGGCAGGAAGTAAAAAAGGCTCATTATTTGAAACCTAAGTTTTAAGATGGACATTTGACTTTCTAACATTCTAACTCAGAGTACAAGTAATTCCGTTTGGGTACATGCCAATACCAAGTACCAATAAAGAGTACTGAGTTAGAATTTAAACATTAGACAATTACTTTAAAAACACATTTCTTTTATTTAAAACAAGATGTCTCTCCTTCCTTATAGGTCTGACTATCAAATCAATATTGGCCTACAGCACGATATTTTATGCAACATTTTTTAATAAATAAAAATAACTAATTTGATTTTCTTTCAAATTGTGTTACTTTCATAAAACTGATAAACTTTAAACATTCAGTGGAGTACCAACACCAGTATTTTGGTGTCAGTGCTAGTGTTGGTATAAAGGAATTTTGTAAAAATGTTGGTACACTATATTGCCAAATGTATTTGCTTACCCATCCAAATGATTGGGCACAAAGCAAGGTTCATAAAGACATGGATGCAGAGCCTGGTGTGGATGAACCTGACTGACCTGCAGAGTCCTGACCTCAACCTGATAGAACAYCTTTGGGATGAATCAGAGAGAAGACTGAGAGCCAGGCCTTCTGTCCAACATCAGTATGTGACCTCACAAATGTGCTTCTGGAAGAATGGTCAAAAATCCCCAGAAACACTCCTAAACCTTGTGGACAGCCTTCAGAAGAGCTGAAACTGTTCTACCTGCAAAGGGTGGAGCAACGTCAAATTAAACCCTGTGGATTAGGAATGGGATGTTGCTTAAGCTGATATGTGAGTCAAGGCAGGTGAGCAAATACTTTTGGCAATATAGTGTATCAAAACCAGTGTCAGTATTGGAACACCACTAATTCCAACCATTATAGTGCAACCTGGATTAAGTCTGACAGAAATATCACAATATTTCTGATACAAAAACATCTAATATAAAGGCTAATTTAAAGTTTTAAATAAAAAATTTTTTGAACCACTGAAATTAATAGCTTGTCAATGTGGTCTGACCACTTCTAATATCGATCTGTGTTGTTTTAAAACAATTCCATTTTTCAAAATTTCACAGTGGTTCTGCGATATTTTTAAACCTTTAGAATGCTGGTAATATTTTAATTGCATGGTTAAAAGTGGGGACACCTGGGCCAGATGTGAGTGGGCGGAGCTGGAGCAGAGGAGTAGAACTGACTAAGTCTGTGTCCAAATTAAGGGGCCGGGTCCTTCGAAGTAAAAAAATAAAATAAAACAAAAACACTTTCTTCTGGTCTTCTTTGTCAGCAAAGGACCTGGTCCACGTTGACGGGGTAGGCCAGGTCCTTCGAAGGATGTAGCCCCTCAAGTGGCACAGCCTAAAGCTGAGGTCTGTTCCTTGGACAATGGTCCTCTATGTTTTAGCTGTTTCCCTACTTCAACGTGCCTGATTCAAGTAACTGAACTGAGAGAATGTCATCAAATTAGTCAAAAACCTGCCAATCACTTACAGTATTCATGTTGAAGCAGTGAAACATCAACTTCTGAACTAAAGAAATAGACTGATAATGGGTGAAAACACAGGGAGACAAGAAGAAAACTATCACAAAGGAATTTATCATTGTAGACAAAAGAAAAAAGAAAAACACACATRTACTATGTAAATGTATAAACAGTAGAATGTGAAACTGACAGGGATATAAAGACTCATTAAACAGTGTTACCGTGTATTGCTACAAATGTTTTTAGTTTAGTTTTATGGTTTAGTCTGTGTGAAGTGACACCTATTCATTAACTCCTTTGTTCTGATAGGTTTGGATGGCTACTATTATATTAAAAAAATGTTGGGTTGTCAAAAAACTGTCATCTTAAAAATCAATTGGTGTACTTCAATCAGATGTTGGTCAAATTTAACCATTTTTGTCTCAGTATGTGAATCAATGAAAYTGATTGACTTTTTGTTCCTTTGCAACGCGCCATGCTTTTCTAATTAGGCCTTTTGTTAGTCATTATTAAATAATGTTAGCAATTAACACATGAAAGCCATCACAGATTAAACAATAAGCACAAATCAAAAACAATGAATGAGTGCACAAATCAAAGAAATCATTACAGATGGGTGTGTGGTGCTCATTTTTTGGCTGTATTGTGTGCCCTTGATGATGCTGAAGAAAAATATTTTCAACCAATGCAGTAAAAACCTTGTTCAAGTGGTTTTAATGTTTGTAAATAAGTTTTGTGTTCTGTGAAGAAACTTCTCATCAAGAATAAAAGGTAGAAATACTCTCACCCTGTGTTTCCTTTGACTCTGTGTCCTTGGAATATATATCTTTAAAGAAAGCACATGTAACAAATGGGTCCATTGCAGCGTTCATCTTTGTTTAACCAGTAATATACTTCCCACTGATGATTATAGCAAAGCAAATTGTCAAAGATTAATTGATTGTTCCATCAGAGTGAAGGAAAGTAATGTATTTTAACCCACTTTTCTCGATTAGAATGACTCATGGGCTGATTGCAAAGGTTATCAAGTAATGTCCCAGCTCTCTTTTCTTCTAAAAGCAACTTTAAACAGATTGCCCCCCCAATTTCTAATATTAATCTTTCAAATTATGTCTGGAGATAGAAATCGAGTTCTTTCTCTTGTTGTTTTTGATAAAAATTGTAGACTCTGTCCTTCCTGACAGGGGGTTTGAGCAAGTTAAATCATGCAAGTTTATTGGGTGAGTGTGTCTTTTGAGAAAGCGCCAAGGGCATCAGCAGCTGCCTACATTAGAAGTGACACAGCTGATTTTTTAGATAGATAAARGAAGAAGACTCATTTGTATTCAGAGGTGAAGAAGAGGGAGTAGTGAGTACATGACGTCAGGGCGGCACTGATTTTTGCAAATGAAACAACCCACAGGTCAGATCAATACTTAGTGATAAAACTATGAAGTGGCCCGCCAAGACCATTTATAACTTTAATAACTCTCAACTTCACATGTTCGGGGAATGATCACAATTTGGAGGACTTACAAACAGCCAGCCAACCCACCGGCCAGTCATCTGTCTGATGCTCTTCTTTGGTTAGAGAAAAAAAAAAAGAAAAGAAAAAGGAACCTGTCACAGTGAATATTTGAGCACAAAATTCGTTTCTGAGATGACTCACATCTGCTGAGAATTCAGTGAGCTTTCATTTCCATTTTTCCCCCAGCTGTCTCTGATTGGCATTTAAACAAAGCTTCCAGTATTCTGCAGAGGATTGACATTTGCATTGATATTCTTTTTCTTTCTTGTGCTACTCTGCATAGATTTTTTTTTTGCATATTTTCCCCCTACATGCAATAAAAGTCAACATATTTTAAATCACTTTCCATAGCCATTTAAATTCCTCAATAGACCATGGAGCACTGCATTTCATTCTCACAATAATATACAGTACTGGTGAGGATTATTGGTGCATTTTAATTGTAAGCCCTATTTATAGAGCCTCTCACAGCATCTGATCAGATTATTTGAAGTGATAATGTGTGCAATGTAGTTCCACCTCTACTTTGCTTCAGGGGTTGTAGAGGGTGCAGTTCGTGTGGTGTGTGTGTAATGAGGGTGGTGGTGATGTGGCATTCCTTTGTTTTTAACTTCATTAATTAATGTGCAAATGACCAAAGGCTTCAAAAAGGACACTTCTCTGCAGCCCTCTTATCATGATGAGAAGTTAAGAGCAAATTCCGTCCATCTATAACAATTCAAACCTCAAACATTAAACACTCATTCAAAGGAATGCTGCTTTTACAAAGTGTAACTTTTGCCTAAGATAGGTATGTGAACTGGGTATACTTAACACTTCCCCTTTTGCAGTTTGTTTTTCACATAAAAGAAGTGGCAATGGACCATGTCCACTTTTCTCTGTAATTAATGTTTGGATTCCAGGCAGTCCTTCTTGTTCTTTTTTCCTACTTTCTTTTTTTCTTTGTTCTGGAGCAACTGAGCACCTCTGGTTCTGGAAGCATCCAGCAGGTGCTGCTGTCACCTCACTCTGCCTCACCTCCTCACAGCTACACGAGTATCTCATCAGACACCTGTACACCTGTTAATGTCTAATGTTGGCCACTGAAGTAATTATTACTTGTGTTGTCTGTAGATTGTGTCCGGTTGCTTCCTTAATACTCATCTTTGTGGATGCCTAATTGTGATTGCTCCTCTTTGATATTTTACTTTTTCTCTCCATACAGACTTGGTTTAGCAACAACACTCACCTGCACACATACCTGCCTTCTCACTCTTCGTCAACTGACTCCTCTCTTCCATAGACTCCTTCACCAGATCCCTCTCCTCAAGCATGTAAACAGAAATAAACAAGTAAGCAAACTATTTAGTTCTCCAAACATTTTGAAACAACACTATAATACCAGATTGGTGCTTTGCCTCAATTTTTTGGGGCAAAGATTCAGTAAGTTTGAAATATTCCATGTTAGCATCACAAAGTTACTGCAGATTGTCAGCTATAGTCAGCTTTTAGGTTGTGGTGGAACAGGAGACACCCTAAAAGTGCTTAGTTGGACTGAGATTTGGTGACTGTGGGGATTGTTGGAGTCCAGTGAATTCAAACCTATCGGACAATAATTTTCCAGTTTCTTATTGTCCAATTTTGGTAAGCCAGTGTAAATTATTGCCTCAGTTTCCCGTCCTTAGCTGTCAAGAGTGGCACCTGCAGTGGTCTTCGGCAGCTGTGGCCCATCTGCTTCAAGGTTGAATGCGCTGTGTGTTCAGAGATGGTATTCTGCAGAACTTGGTAGGACCGAGTAATTATCTGAGCTACCATTGCCTTTCTGTCATCTCCAACCAGTCTCCCGATTCTCCTCTGACATTAATAAGGTTTCTTTTTCTTCACTTTCTGAAAATTCTCTCTCTCTCTCTCTCTCTTTGACCATTCCCTTTAAACTATTGAGGTGCCTGCGTGTAGAAATCCAAGTAAATCAGTAGTTTCTAAAATACTCAGATCAGCCCATCTGGCACCAATAAACACAACACATTCAGAGTAACTTAAAACCCCTTTCTTTTTTTTTTTTGTTGTTAATCGATTAGAAGCATTACTTTGTAAAGTTGTCAGGAAGAGACTGCCACCATTTACCATGGTATGGGAAGTGTTTCTACACTGCCTGGCCGAGACACACACCACCTCCTTGTTGTAGGGATGGCTGTGTTTTCTCACAGCCTCAGCCATCAGAACACGTGCTCATTTTTTTTCTTTTTTTTTTGCCACTTCAGTAGAAAGCAGAACTGAATATCTGAATATTAGTATCTTAGCTTCTTCATCATCAGTGGCTTTTTTTAATAGGAGAAAAAGAAAGAAAAAAGAAAAAAGTGAAATGTAATGAGAAAGAGTGAAAGAGAGATTTGAAGATATGTGAAATATATGTTGAGAAAACACAAGACAGCACACCTGACTTCTTGGCTCCACACCTACAAAAACAAAGATAGCAAAACCACAGCAACAAAAATGCATATCTATATAATTATAATGACTATAGCCTTGCTGAAAACCATACCCATATACATACATAAATTTATACATATACACATAAACATACCTATACCTACATACACAAACACCTTCATATCTATCTATCTATCTATCTATCTATCTATCTATCTATCTATCTATCTATCTATC
>NW_013952882.1:46877-55643 GCF_001266775.1 Austrofundulus limnaeus
TCTATCTATCTATCTATCTATCTATCTATCTATCTATCTATCTATCTATCTATCTATCTATCTATCTATCTATCTATCTATCTATCTATCATACACACACACATATACATATACTGTAGCTATACATACACATATGCACATACCATTCAGTCAGTGCCCGAATAGAAACCCAGGATGTAAACACCTGTTTTGTGTGCGGTTGTGAGCATGCATGGATCTCTCCAATGGAATGTTTCAAAGTGACTGTGGGTGACCACAGACCCGACCCGCAAAGACGGAAGCCGACATAAGGGAGACCAGCGCCAAAGACCCCGAGAGGGACCCCAAGCACGCAGCCCCAGAGACACCCGCACCGGAAGGGCTGCCCACCCACCCCCAAAGAGGACCACTGGAGAGAACCGGAAGAGCACCACCAGCGACCACACACAGCAACCCCTGGGGCCAGCAGCGACAAACTCACAGGCCCTGCCAGTACACACCGCGCCAGAGTGGATCCAGGCACGGACACAGAGGCCCAGGCCCCCACAGCGCACCCCCCCCAGGCTAATGTCCGACAGGGCCAGAGAGACCCAAGCCCCACCGGGCAGCCACCGGGCCGAGCCGGCACATGTCCAAGCACCCAGCCCCGGACAACGAGAGCCACCAGTGTGCCGGCGGGCAAAGGCACAACCCACCAGAGGACAGCACGGCAGAGGAGTAATGGGCCCTCAAATGATCCCGAAGAAGGGGCCGCCCAAGTCCCAGCCTGACAAAAATACAAGCATACATAAACACAATCACACAGTCCYACCCTCATCCTCTCACCCACTCATTCAAAGACACACAAGATGGACGCCACAATCCACTCACACTCCCCATACATACTCTATACTCCCCAGGTCCAGGATATGCACCCACCCCCTGCAGAAGGCAGCTCACACCTGAACCCAGGAGGTAGACCCCTTCAATTTGGGGTGGAGAAGAGCAGACAGCCAAGTCCCAGCCCGGGCCGCACCAGTCCGACCGACCAGCCCCCCGCCCCAGCAAAGCCATGCCCTGGACCACCCCCACACCCTACCAACGGCCAGATGCCCACCCCAACCGACCACTCCCCAGACTCCGGCAGCCACCCCAGCCAGTGGGCCAACCACAGCAACCAGGAGGCAGACTCCGGGAGCCCGAACAGCCCCAGGGAAGCCAGAGCACCAGCCCCGCCTCCAGAACCCCTCCAAGCCCCATGTCCGCCCGCAGCCCAGGCCCCACCAGACGGTTAAAAAAAAAAGAACACGTGCTCATGATCAGCCACTGCAGTCACTTTACATTCATTTCATTTCATTTATTTATTTCTATAGTGCTTTATACAACCACAGTGCTGGTGACCAAAGTGCTTCACAGAGTCAGTGATTAACATGACAACGATTAAAAACAAGGAAACACAACAAAATAACAAAACTAAAACCAGAAATGTCACCACATATTAGGTACTAAAAGCCTGTTGGAATAAAAAGGGCTTAAGCTTCGATTTGAAAGGGCCAAGTTCAGTGACCAAACGTAGATCAAGAGGGAGCTGATTCCAGAGACGAGGTGCGGCCGCAGAACAGGCACGGTCATCCCAGCATTTATATTTTGTCCTTGGAACAGAGAGCAGGAGCTGGCTATCCGACCTCAGAGACCTAGAGCGGGTGGGGAAACTTAACAACTCTGTTATATAARGAGGAGCAAGGGCATTCAGAGCTTTAAAAACAAACAATAGAAGTTTAAAATCTATTCTAAAATGGACAGGAAGCCAGTGTAATGAGGATAAAACAGGTGTGATGTGGTCCAGTCTAGGAGTATTGGTTAAAAAGTGAGCTGCTGATTTTTGAACAAGCTGGAGGCAACCCAGTGATGACTGAGGTACACCAACATTACAATAGTCAAGTCTTGAAGTGATAAAAGCATGAACAGCCTTGTCCAAATCACAACGGTTCAAAAAAGGTTTGACCTTTTTAAAAGACGTAAACGACAAAATCCAGACCAGACAACAGAAGCAATATGTTTTTCATAGTGTAATGCCTGAAGGTCACCCCAAGGTTTTTCACACAGTCTCTAAAGTTAATATTCAAACTTCCTGGGCCAGTTGCAATTTTGTCACCAAATAAAATCCATTCTGTTTTACTGTCGTTTAAAACCAGGAAATTCTTGTTTAGCCAATGTTTGATTTCAGAGATGCAGTTGAAGAGAGAAAGCAATGCCTCGCCTTAATGGTAGATAAATTTACAAATCATCTGCATAAAAATGAAATTTCACGTTATGGTGGTTTATAATAGATCCAAGTGGCAACATGTATAAGGAGACGAGAGGAGGCTCCAAAATGGAACCTTGGGGAACCCCACACAGAAGAGGGGCTGTAGAGGAAGAGGAACCATTGAGCAGGATAGAAAAGGTTTTGTCAGATAAATAAGACGTGAACCACTTCAAAGCTGTGCCACAGATCCCAGGCGAGACAAAAGAACAGAGTGGTCCACAGTATCAAAAGGCTGCTGTAAGGTCAAGAAGCACCAGAGCTACTAGACACCCAGAATCAACTGACTGAGCTATGTCATTATGAACTCTCAGTAATGCAGATTCAGTGCTATGCTGAGATCTAAAACCAGACTGAAATTTATCCAAAATTGTGCTTTCTTCCAAAAACGGCTGAACTTGCATGAGCACAATTTTTTCTAAAACTTTGGAAAGAAATGGTAAATTAGAGACAGGTCTAAAATTTGATAAAACCAAGGGATCAAGATTTGTTTTTTGAGAAGAGGATGGAATGTTGAATGTTTAAAAGCAGAAGGCATAATTCCAAGTATCAGACATGAATTAGAAAGAAGGTGAGGACCAACAATGTTCAAACTCTCTTTCAATAATTTAGTAGGGTTATAATCAGAGGGGCAGTTGGTGGTTTTAATGGATTTAACTATTTTGTCCAAAATGGAGTAAGACACTGGCTCAAATTGCTCGAAGAAAGCAGACATATATAAACAAACACGCTCACAAAGTTCTGACTAATTACTCAATACCAGTGGTGGGCAGCGCTAGTCCAAAAATTAGCTCCGCAATTTCTAAAGCGCTTATGAAAATATTTAGGTCCGCAACTTCAAAAGCGTTTATGCCATAGAAATATTAGTGGAAGCTAATTATAAAGCATAAGTTCAATTTGACACTTACTAGCTGCACAGCACTGTCAACTACTGGTGTATGAACCCTTTAACAACAGCTTAATTCTCCAACTGCCGATTGCTGGGGATGTGAGTTCCTGAAACACACCTTTGGCTCCTGATGTAAAAATTAAAAAGTTGTTGCTTGCTAGTTCGGCTGATTCTTTAAAAACTTGTTGAGGATTGCTAGTTTGGCTGCTTATTTGTCTTTTTCTTTTGTTTGTTGTAGATTTTTCATTAAAGAAGCGTCAATAAAAACAGTTTAAAACTGTTTATTGGAAAACTGAAGCGATGCATTCTGGGTACATGACGGATTTGATTTGTGACAGGAAAGCACGGAGAACAGGAAACTATCTCCCCTTCAAAATAAGAGCTTGAATTGTAAAGTTTTCCATGTAGTTGCTTCAGTTGACCACTAGATGTCTGTCTTTGTCAGCATAAGTCTATAACCCCGTTGCTTTGACCAATTACGTCAAGTATTGAGCTCCAGCGTTTAAACTTCGTTTTTTTCTTAAAAAGGGAGCTCCGATTGTAAAATAAAATAAATCAATACATACAAAATTTTAGTATCTGGTTTAAACCAGACCCTGTCCTTCATTTTGCTTCATACAAGGGTCTGGACTTAATGCATGGAGAATCGATTTCTTGCAGGAGGCGTGGCCTCTGCTGAAGTTTAAAATGATTGGATCAGTTGGGTGCGACTATGTCGCTGTGACGGAGGCTAAGCTAAGAAGCTAACCAGAAATCGCGTGTGCTGTAAACAACCCTACTGAGAGGAGAAATATACCGAGCCGAATGAGACGACTGTAAATGAGAGCTGCTGCTTTGTCAGAAAAATTAATTTTAATTTGGAAGCCTTATCAACACAGACTGGCTTCATTCACTTCCTCCACTGCCGTATGCTTAAATAACTAGCAGACACTGCGCAGAACGTCAGCGTCGTTCAAAGCTCCTCCTTCTGTTCTCTGATTGGCCCAGGTAAAATAAACTACAAGCAGACACTGCGCAGAAAATTGACGTTCTGTTCTCTGATTGGCCCGGCTAAAAATCTGCCAGAGAAATCCATCTCAATGGGAGAAGTCCCAGACGGAGCAGTGAAGGGAAACTAGAATTGAGCGGAGCTGCGTGGGAAGGCAAGGGCCAGGCTAGTATGGATTACAAACGTTTACTGTTTTTGCTATTGCCTTCCTGCTACGTAAGCAGACACAAAGCATTGTGGGAAAACAGAACCCTGACTGAAAGCAACAGTCTGCAAGGATGTATACCTTCTCAATAAGTGTGTTTATCTGGGAGGGGTGCTGTTGGATAGATCATGTGTGTTGTTGTGATTCATTGACAGCCATACCTTCTGCTGTTCAAGATAATGATGACTGTTAGATGAGTTATTAGTGGTACTGCATTTTAATTTTAGAAAGCACAAATCTGCTTATGAATTAAAAAATTAGTAAGACTGCTAAAGCTCAAACCAAATATTTAGGTCCGCAATTAGCAGTTTTGTGCTTTAGTGGGCTTGTGCTTACCACTGTTCAATACTAAAAGCAAAATGCTGCAAGAATTGAGTGAGCAAAATGAGCAAGACAGAGTCACAGCAGATGAGTAGCAGAGTAGCAAACTATGCAATTTTCATTAGGCACCCACATAAAGGAGATGTGACAAGGGGCCCTTTTTTGTCTATAAATCAGGCTTTAAACTTTAGCAGGTCGTCTTTACTACATCTGTCTAAAGGCACTGAGCCTCTATCATTGGCCTCTGTCTCTGTTCGAACCTCCTACTGTTTCAGACACTCTCACTTCAGCACATTTTCAAACAATGCTTCGGGGGAGGGGTGCTCTGTAGGGCGGGAGCTCGGCTGCAGACTGAGCTCCAGGGAGGTGTTTTGTACAAATAGGTGGAGCTTTGTACCAGCAAGTGTTTAGGCAGCTCCACACGACCACAGGAGATTTAAGGATTTCTCAAACATGCATGGATGAGTCAAAGCAACACTCTGGGTATGTTTTTGATGAGGGAGTGACATTAAAACATGATATACAGCTCAATAAATTCAGTTTTGCACAATAGCCCCTTTTAAAGAGCAACAATGTCAGCCTTCAAATGTATCACGCAGTCATCAAGAGGCATATTTGCTTGTTAATTATGCTACTTTCTATTTTGTATGTGCAACATACTGTGCAACTTTGTAACATTTTTGTCATTCTCTTAGTGCTGTTGGATGTGAGTTTTATGGTATTCTGCTAAAAACAACAAAAAGAAAATTTGATCTAAAACAACTTTTTTATGTTAAGTTCTAAAATGCCTCAGCAAACTTGTGATACACACATTTATTTAATGCTTTTAATTAATCCCTTATATAGGCACCAAAAGCAGTTTGTTTATGATAAATCCTACACCAGATGTTTCTGGATGTCTGTGTTAAGGTTTATTATGTATGCTGCTGCATCTATAGGTTCTGATATAATCAGCAGCCACAGAGACTCTGGTTTATTACTTTTTTGCTGATAAAAAACCTGGATGTTCTTTCTCGTYGTAAGATCAGGGGTCTTTTTGTCTAAAAGAAAGCTTTAAATTTTGGCTCATTTGAAAAAGAATGTTTGTCTTTTTTTAACCTTTTGAGATGATCATAGCTACAAAATAAAATATATTTCAATAGGTAAAGATAAACACTTGTAAGATTGGTAAAAGCAGGATTTGTTTATTGATTTGTACTCTTCGATCAAGTTAGTTCTGTTTTTATTTATTTGCCATTATTGCTCATATTTACTAAAACTAGCTTTCAAGTCTTAGTAAGTCTCTGACCTCTGCCTTTTCTTGGCTTTTATATTTTTGCCATGCTTTGAACATTATTGATTCCCTCCCTCCTGGATGTTTGACCTTTAGATTTGCTACTCAACTTTTGCTAAACTCCTGTGGAGTTTGCTTCGCTGAATATATTTTGACTCCTCAAGTCTTTTTCTGATCCAACATTACTGCCACTTAAATACCAGATTCATGATTACATGGATACTTTTGTAGCAAAACAAACTGTTCCATCAGTCACTGCTATTTTTCAGGCTCCTGATTAGTAAAAGGTCAGTTTGTGACCCTCAGTTAATTTGTGCTTCTCCTGGTAGGCTGCTTTGGTCTTTGCTAAAATCAGCTGGTTGCCTCTCTATTTGTAGAATGACTTATTCAAATGATAATATAAAACTGTGAATGGTTTACAGCTATAACTCAAAATGATGAGTCACACATGACACCAGCAGGTGTTAATGTTCTAAAGTGTTTCCTCAGAAATAAAATAAAAAAAAAAAGCTTTGTTTGTAGCACAGTGGCTCAGTTGGTTTTAGCTTTCTTGCTGCTCCACTAGAAGGCTGCTGGATCAAATCCTGTTCAAGGACCTTTTTGTGTTGAGTTTTCATGCTCTGTTTGTGCCCTGGTTTCCTCCCACAGACCAAAAACATGAATGTTCAACTAATTGGTAACTCTATATTGACCCTAGCAGTGAGTGAGACAGTGAGTGGTTGTCTTGTTTGTCTCTATGTGTCTCTGTGATGGACTAGAGACCTGTCCAGGGTGTGCCCAGCCCCTTTCACTGTGAATGCTGGATATGGGTGCCAGTGACTCCCATGAACCAGAAAGGAAGAAGCTGCTAAAAGATAATGAATGGATGGATGCAGTGGTGGGCATAGTTCCCCTAAAGCACTAATAGGGGAACTAATTTACTGATTAGTGCTTTAGGGCATTTGCTATTTTTTAATTCATTAGTGGATTAGCACTTACTAAATTTATGGGCTGAATTTAGAAGCACTAACTGAGGTGTTTAAATGTTATTGATCAACATTATTGTTCACAGTTGAGGGCGAAAGCTGTCATTCATTTTGCTCAAATGCATGTCACTCATCTACAAGGACATGTGTCAAACTCAAGGCCCACGGGCCAAGTGTGACCTGTGGGTGACTGTCATTTGTCCCGCCAAGGGCACCAAGTGACAAAATTCTGCACACAGTAAATATTGTGTCATGTTGACTTTTTGTTTTTTTAGCCACTTTAGTAGAAAACAGAACTGAATGTTGGTTTTTTAATTTCTTCATCATCAGTGACTTTTTTAAAATACTGTAGTGAAGAAGAAAAAGAAAAAGAAGAGAAATGGTGAGTTCCTTGTCTTTGATTCTACCTCGCCACAGTTGATTTTTGGGTTTCCTTGGTTTGAGACACATAACCCTGTGTTTAACTGGAGAGAAAGACGAATTGAGTCCTGGAGTAAATTCTGTTCTTTGAACTGTTTGAAATCGGTCATTACCATCTCTGTTAAACGAGATGAAACTATGGAAGAAACTGATTTGTCTAAAGTTCCACCCGTGTATCATGACTTGGCCCCAGTGTTCAGTAAACAGAAAGCTCTCTCCCTTCCACCATGCAGGCTGTATGATTGCGCAATTGAGTTGCTACATGGGGCTCCGCTTCCCTCTAGTCGCTTGTACAACCTGTCAGGTCCAGAGAAAGAATCAGCTTCCACCAGTGATCCAAACGACAACATCGTCCCGTCCACTTGCTTCGTGGGGACACTTACCTGGGACATCGAAAACACCATACGGGTGGCCCAACAGTTCGAGCCAGACCCAGGCACTGGCCCCACTGGTATGAAGGTCATCCCTCGAGCTATCATCTCTAAGGTTTTGGATTGGGTGCATTTGGATTGGGTCGTTTCACTTGCCATCCCGGCATCTCCCGTATGCTGGCTTTTACGAAGAGGTATTTTTGGTGGCCTTCTATGTAAAAGACTTCATTTCAGCTTGTCCCACCTGCGCCCAGAACAAAAATAGTAACCAGCAACCTGCGGGCCTCCTGCAACCTCTAACTACCCCTGCACATCCTTGGTCACACATCGCTTTGGACTTCGTAACTGGACTCCCTCCATCAGATGGCAATACGGCAATTCTCACCATAGTTGACCATTTCTCCAAAACAGCACATTTTGTCCCCCAAGTGAAATAACCCACCACCTTTGAGACTGCCCAGCTCCACGTCAACCACGTTTTTCGCCTTCATGGAATCCCCCTGGACATCGTGTCGGACAGAGGTCAGTCTCACCTCCGGCCATCACCCACAATCTAACGGCCAATCTGAATGATGCAACCAGGAGCTGGAATCCACACTTACATGCGTGATTAATAACCACCCTTCTGCCTGGTGTAAACATCTCCCGTGGGTAGAGTACGCTCACAATTGCCATACCTTCTCTGCCACTGGTTTCTCCCCTTTTGAAGTTTCCCTGGGTTATAATCCTCCTCTSTTCCCTTGTCAAGAGGCCGAAGTCCTGTTTCCCTCTGTTCAAGCTCACCTGCGCCGCTGTTACCGTATCTGGAACCAGACCAGTCAGGCCCTCATGAGAACTGCCCAGTAGAATAAAAAGTTTGCCGACCGCCATCGCTTTTCAGCTCCCTCATATTCTGTGGACCAGAAGGTACGGCTTTCTACTCGAGACACTGAATTGAAAGATATGCCCAGGAAGCTTTCCCCCAGATACATCGGCCCGTTTCCTGTGGAGAAGGTCATCAGTCCCACTGCGGTCAGGCATCTCCCAGTTAAAGCCAGTGGTCAACAATCCCCTATGCCCACCTGCCAACCC
>NW_013952882.1:55693-56842 GCF_001266775.1 Austrofundulus limnaeus
CTCCTCCCACCCGACTCATTGATGGTCATCCTGCATTCACTGTCCGACGTATCCTGGACATCAGACGCAGGGGCCATGGCTTCCAGTATTCAGTTGACTGGGAGGGTTACGACCCGGAAGAGCGTTGTTGGGTCCTTAGGTCTTTTATTTTGGACCTTTCTTTAATTTCTGTAGTTTTATAGGGAGCACCCGGAGAAGAGACTTTAACTGCCTGGAGGCGATGTTTGAGGAGAGGGTACTGAGACATTTTGTGTCTGTCAACTGTTTCCCTCTTGCTGAGTGGTTAATTGGTCAACAACCTCACCACAGCTGCTGCTCATTTGGATCATCAGCTCTCAGGATTCTTAAGGCAGTTCTGAGGAGCAGATCTTTGCTGATGCATCGCTTGCTACAGGGTAAAGTACCTCAGTCTCAGTTAAGCCTGATTACATGAGTTTGGCTAATCTTTGTTTCCCTGTGTACTCACCTTTGTGCAGAATAAGACCTCCTGAAGCGACCCGCATTCTCACCATCCTGTTAAAAGAATAACTACTTGAGAGCCACTCACCTGATCCTCCTTGTGCCGCTGCCTGTCTTTCTCCACTGTATTCTGGAACCTGTAAATCTAACTTGGACTCACCTGGTAAAATTTACCTTTTGGAAACTGAACCCTCTTCTCCGTGTTGCACTCATCTCCACAAGCTGTAAGAAAACACCTGTTAAATCCTTTAAAGAAAATCTACTCTCTCAAGTAAACTGGAACTTATCGTCTCCCTTTCCCTTCACAGCCCGGATCCCTTTTACCCTGACACCTGTAAATAAAATCACTTACCTTTGTTATCCTGGTCTCCTGAGTCTGATTGTCGCTGACTGCTAACCTTTGACAATTTCTGTATTCGTGATAAGAAATGTAAGAACTGTAAAGAGAGAAACTGACAGAAGTTCAACGACTTGTGAAATGTACACCAATAACACACAAGACACACCTGAAATCTGACCATCAGAAAAAGAAGAAAACAAACACCCAGCAACCAAACAGAAACATCTGTATGCACACACACACACACACACACACACACACACACACACACACACACACACAAAACAACACAACTGACATCTGGCCATCAGAAAATGAAGAAAACAAACCCCAGCAACCAAATATTAACA
>NW_013952882.1:56852-60730 GCF_001266775.1 Austrofundulus limnaeus
CACACACACACACACACACACACACACACACACACACACACACACACACATACACACACACACACACACACATATATACAGTACATTCAGTGATTGTCAGAAACCCCAGGATCCGAATACCTATTTTTGTGCGGTTGTGAACATGCATATAAATACAAGATTTCTCCAGTGGAATATTCAATAGTGACTGTGGAGGACCACAGACCCGACCCCCAAGACCCAAGGCAGACATAAGGGGGACCAGAGCCACAGACCCAGAGAGAGACCCCCAAGCACCGAGCCCCCAAGGTCACCCGAGCCGGCACATGCCCAAGCACCCAGCCCCAGACATTGAGAGCCACCAGCGCACCGGCGGGCAAAAGTACACCCCACCAGAGGGCAGCGCGGCTGGGGGACAAAGGCCACCACTAGCAGTGGGCCCTCAGGTGAACCAGATAAGAGGGCAGCCCGAGTCCCAGCCTGACAAATATCCAGTCATACACAGACACAATCACACAGTCCCACCCTCATTCTCACACCCACTCATTCAAAGACAAACAAGATAAATGCCACACTCCACTCACACTCCCGATACACACTCTATACCCCCCAGGTCCAGGAGACGTACCCGCCCCCTACAGAGGGCAGGTCATATCCAAACCTAGGAGGTAAACCCATTCATTCTGGGGTGGAGAAGAGTAGACAGCCAAGGCCCAGCCCGGGCTGCACCAGGCCAGCCCCTTCTCTGAACCCCTCCCCCAAATGGCAATTGGAGAGCGGGGCAGGCCGAGAGAGAGAGAGAGAGAGAGAGAGAGAGAGAGAGAGAGAGAGAGAGAGAGAGAGAAACAAAGACTCCGACACCCCCATCCCCAGATGTGCTGTTGATGCATGTTGTTCTAAAGTGCAATTAAAATGGGGAAGAAGAGGGGCAGAGGCCAGCATTGTGCCAGTTTTCCCTCCACACCAACTCCAACCCAAAAAACCCTAAATGTCTACAAGCAACCCTTGGGGGAGGACACAGGCGCCAGCGGCGAGCTCGCCCCTTGCCTGCCATAGAGTGCCCATCCCAAGTTCCTATGCGAATGTCATGAAGATGTTGTAATTGAATGTCTGGAGTGCATAATAAAGTTGGGGCTCAGGTGGTTACGACAAACAGGGATGTATCATGTTGACTCTGAAGAATGTTCCATGTGTCAGCTGATTGTTTTAGTGCTTTAGAATTAGCTTTTGCTAAATTTTTCAGTGGGTTAGTGCTTTAGAATTAGGGGACCTAAATATTTGAGTTAGTGCTTTAGGGTTAGTGCAACTAATATTTAGATTAGTGCTGCCCACCACTGGATGTATGCTTTGTCATGCACTGCAGTGCCTCCTATGCTTTTCTAATGGCAAGCCCTATGACGTTTCTCCCTGCTGGTTTGATGGGTCATCCAGAGCCATCACACATTTTATATTTTCAGGATATTTTCTGTCTGTCTTTTGAACATCAGTTTTGAGTACAATTAGTCAGTAAAACAAAGACCATTTCATGCCAGTAAAGGGTTCCCAGTACATGCTCAGCACATGCAAACTGAATGTTCTGTTCTTATTTATAGAAAAATGCTGCAAAGTAACTACAGCAATAAAATCTGCAGCAAGACAAAACTATACCCATAAAATAAACTAAATAAAACAGAACCAGTGACCTTATGGAGGGTTTGCTTTTATTGACTGTTGCAAAAGGCACATGGGGCAATTTTGTTCATGTCTGTTTGTTGTGTCATGAAACTTTATCATGAACCATTGGATGAATGGTAATGGATGTCTCAGAAAATGATCATTGTATGTACATCTACCACCGTACTGAGTACCTTTTGTAGCCCACCCAATTTGAAATGGCTGCCTTGACTAAGAAAACTCAGAAAACCAAGAAAAGGCTGTTACTTGGTCAGTCTTACAGATATTGAGCTAAAATTTGTTGTGGTAGTAGCTGAGGCTAATTCCCAACCAACGCTCCAAGAGTTGAACAATTGCACAAGAGCTGTTCTAAACCACTTGAGTTGATTGCATAAGAATGAGCATAATGTTCTGATTATCTTAGTTGAACACTTTGGGAGGGAAAAAGGCACTTGGCAACTTGCAATCATTGAAGGAATGTAAGTTACTTCAATTAATATGAACACTTCGTGTGTAGTAGGGGAGACCGGGTATGGTTGTCACACCTTTTGCTTCAGCACCTGTAACTCACTGATGTTTTTAGCTAGAGTTCTCAAAAGCTTAAACAAAGTACCAACATTTGTGTTCTACAAATGGCACCATTTCAAATCTCTGGAAGATTCACACAGACATGGTGAGTCGATATCAAATACTTGGTGTTCCTTTGTAACACCTGCTGGGGTAAGTTGTAACAATTAGACAAAATAAGTAAAAATAGAAGTCACATCAAGCAAAATGCTTCAAAAACAGATTAATTGAAATTAAAGAACAATTCAAAACAATGTTTCTGTCTCTGTGACTGACCATAACACAAATTCACTTTTTGTTTGACTCAGGAGTGTGTGCGTGTCCAAATTAATAGAAATAGAATAAAATAGACTTAATGAATACTCTATACAGTGTGCTTGTATAAAGAACATATAGGTTAAAAAAATAAAAATAAAAACAATGTCAGTGTATGTGTGTGTGTGTGTGTGTGTGTGTGTGTGTGCGTGCGTGCGTGTGTGTGTGTGTGTGTGTGTATGTGTGTGTGTGTGTGTGTATTTAATCAGAGTCACAGTGGTGACAAATGAATGTTTATGACCCTAGAGTGCAGGCTCTGGCCTGGAGACTGCATAGGGAACATTTTACCCCCATTTCCTTTGGCTTTGAGTTATCAAATGGCTCCATACAGACAACACAAAAATATTCATCGTCTGAGGTCTCAGAATCCTCAGCACTGGGTTTTAACACTTTCTTGGCAGGCTTTCTCTTCTTCCTCTTTTGCTTGCCTTTATTCTTTCCTAATGCTAAGATCCTTGTTTTTTACATTTTTGTTTCTCTCCTATTCAAATTTTCTCTGATCTGCAGTGATTATGCTTACTGGAGCGAATCCATAAAACAGGTCTGCTGCATCAGTCAAATAGCCAACCAACTCTTCCTTTTGTACTTCAGAAAAAAATTGTTGTTGCTCCAGTATCCTGCACTGGGAAGATCACTGGGCCCTTGGTGTCTCAGCTTCTGCAGTGATTTGCAGCTTCTGTTCAGTATTACATGGCAAATCCCATGCTCTTTTGCAACTGATCTGATAGACTTGTCCTTCTTTGTGACCTCAATCAAGAAAATCAAAAAGGTTTTCTTAGTTGGATGTAAGGGGATAAATGTAACACATTTTAAAGATGTGTTACCACCCACCCCACCCCTGTCAGCCATTGTTTAGCTAGCTGTATTGACATAGTGGTTTGAAATTAGCAAGGTGGGGGTGTGCATCATATTTTACCTGAGAAGCCACAATTTAATGTAATATAATTTATATGGTTTTATATGCAATAGTAATGGTACTAAACAACATATAGTATTGGCTCAAAAATTTACTTTACCTCAAAAGTAGTCTTTTTGGTAAAAAGTCTGCATGCACCTGTTTCCAGCCTTGGGGTCAAGGGGGAAATAGGGACACTCTGGTATGATCATATGACTCATATCTTATACAGTATGTGATTGATGGAATTGGTGGTGTTACAGCTCTCCCCATGTTACAACCATACCCAGTGTTCCCTACTACTTAGTATGGCAATATGAATACAGGTCCTTCTCAAAAAATTAGCATATTGTGATAAAGTTCATTATTTTCTGTATTGTACTGATAAACATTAAACTTTCATATATTTTAGATTCATTGCACACCAACTGAAGTAGTTCAAGCCTTTTATTGTTTTAAAATATATGAT
>NW_013952882.1:67514-69287 GCF_001266775.1 Austrofundulus limnaeus
ACTGATAACTTATGTCAGATTCATAGTTGGAAATGAGATGAATGAGGAATTGCTTTTCTGCAAACAAATTCCTGGCAGAGCCACTGCAGAAGAACTCTTTAAAATCACTGACTCTTACTTAAAAGAGGCCGATCTGAAATGGGAGAACTGTGTGGGGATCTGCACAGACAGGCCATGGCTGGGAAACGAGGCGGTCTGCAAGCGCTCATTAAGCGCGTCTCCCCCAATGTGCAGTGGACACACTGCATGATACACCACGAAGCGCTGGCGTCTAAACAGCTGAGTCCCGAGCTGAATGAAGTAATGAACGACGTCATGGCCACAGTCAACTACATTAAAACACGACCTGTCAAAGTTCGGATTTTTTCAGCTCTGTGCGAGGAAATGGGCTCCGACCACACAGCTGTTCTATTTCACAGCGAGTGCCGATGGCTGTCACGTGGGAAGGTGCTGTCCAGGGTCTTTGAACTGCGAGATGAGATCHGCATCTTTTTGGAGGAGGAAGGCAGTGATCTTGCCCACAAATTTAACTGTAACAAGTTTCTCATGAAACWTGCWTATCTCAGTGACATGTTTCTGAAACTCAATGGACTGAATTTGCAGATGCAAGGCTCAAACACACACCTTCCACATCTGGCAGATAAAGTCACATCATTTATCAGAAAACTAGAGATGTGGGGGCAGCGGGTGAAAGATGGAAATGTGGACTCATTTGATAACTTAAAATCCTTCACTGAAGGCAACAAGCTGGAGAACACAGTGACCTCATGCATGAACACACACATCACTACCCTTCAGAAACATTTCCAGAAATATTTCCTGGTGCAGGAGTCCAAAGAATATGACTGGATCCGTGATCCCTTCAGTGCAACACCACCTGCCGACTTCAGCACATCAGAAGAAGAGCAGTTCATTGATACCACCTCCAATTCAACAATGAGGCTGCAGTTTAGGTCCAAGACACTGGCTGCATTTTGGATAGGAGTGGAGAAWGATCACCCTCTGCTAGGAAAGAGAGCACTGGCCACACTTCTTTCCTTTTGCCACATCCTACCTATGTGAAATAGGTTTTTCTGCTGTGGCCTCAATCAAGACCAAATACAGATCAAAGCTGGACATTAGGGTTGCAGTGTCAAAACTGCAACCCAGATTGGAGAAGATCTGCAGCAACAAGCAGGCTCACTCCAGCCACTGAAAAGATGGGAGGATTAAAGGAGAAAAAGTTTGGGAACCACTGGTCTAACAAATAAAACATTTATATGTTTTAAGTTATTTTGCTCTGTGCAAAAGAGAGATATTTGCTGCTTGGTCGGGAGGGTGTGGAAAGCTGGTTTAACCAAGGCTGAAGATCCAGAAGACCAAACAGTAGTTGTCCATCTGTTAGTCTAAAATACATTTAAACATGAAATGTTCAGTTTGTGATGTTTCTTTGACATACACCCAGCCCCTTGGACACTTAGGTAGTTTACAAAATTTATGTAGAGTAAAAGAACAAATTCAAAACTTGTTGGACTGATTTGGCATGATGTCCTGAGACGTTGCAGCTGATAGGAGTCATAAAACAGAACAGGGGGACGTTAGATACCCTGACGCCCCTCTAGATAAATGTGTTAAATGAGTGAAGAAAAATATGAGCACCAAGCAACAACCCTAGGTTCTCCCCTGAGAACCAGACCAAAAATTTTATGTGCAACCAAGTATTGAACATGTCACCATTTTTCTCAGTAAATATATTACTAGAGTTGCTAATGATATGAAATTTTCACCAGATGT
>NW_013952882.1:71839-77106 GCF_001266775.1 Austrofundulus limnaeus
CAGTATATACAGTATATATATAAGTACAGAATATGGATTTCAGAAAAAGACAACCCACTTCAGTCTTGGATGATGAGATAAGACATGATCACTGAAATCCATAGCCTCCACTGCATGGGGCTGCATTTTAACTCCTAAAATCCCACCTTAGACTCTTGAGCATGAATATCTGAATGTCCCATTACAACTTCACTGAACGGTGAGATTGATTCCATTCATCCGTGTTATTACAGACCTGGAGGACAGCCAGTGAATATTCAGTACAGTATGGCACAGCAGCGTGCTAGTGACAATTCATTTAGCTGCCTCCTACTTTGTGCTGCTTCCACATGACCTGCACCAGTAGGTTTTGCTGACAATCAACCTGTGCAAAGTGATGGCATCCTGTGAAGGGAGTGAGCATGATGATTGGCTTATAGCATTTCAGGGTAATGGGATTTGGGCAGGACTGGTATTATGAGTTCTCTGATTGGTTTTGGCATTAAAAGCTGTGGAAAATCAGTTATGGTTCCCTTTCAGAAAACACGAGGATTCAAATGAGATCTCGCTCCTCCATTCTTTCAGACACTGACTATAGTGTGCCATCTGTGAATGTATTTCTTTTACTGCTGCAGAACGTCTGTGTTTGTTTTTCTCGGCTTGTGTCACAAAATTAGCTAAAAGCTCGATTCTCCAGAACACATACTGTGTGCCAGTTTCAGGCCTGCTGTCATCACTTGGTCACCTGTGCTCATATAATCTCTTACATTGCAAATCAAACACATCCTTCAAACTTTAGTCTCCTATTGGGAGCTGAAGAATACTAAATACATTTGTTAAATGCATTTCCACAATAAGCCCTTGTTTGCCACTGACTAATCCAAGTTGGGGTTGAAATTATATCAGTGGCGGATCTAGGATTTTTCAGCGTACGGGCCCACCAAGGGGCCACAGTATTCATAGAGGGGCCAAATATTTGTTCAACATCCTTGCACAAAAATCCCCAGTTTTTGTAAGGTGTATAAATTTAATCAGTCACGTGTTCAAACACTTGTAAAAGCTTGAACAGTAAATACTCCTTATCAATTTTACATGCATTTTTACTGTACATAAATAAAATACTCTCAAACACACAACACGTGAGAAAATCCGTCCATCATTTTCAGTTAAAGTACTTTTTCTTCAGGATTATTCAAATTAAAAAAGACTTGTGTAAGCTTGCTTCCAGTGTTGCCAGATCTCGCAACAGAAACAAGCAACCACCTCATGAAAACAAGCCCAAAATAAGCCCAACTGGTAACCCCCCACATTGTGTAAAATAGTGGTCAATTATAACAGTATTGTATAAACATTTACATTTATTAATGCATTATACATGAGCAACAGCAAAATTATGATAAAAATGACCATAAAAATGAACAACTTTAATGGTTTGAATAATTTAAATTCTTTTAACAACATGTAGCATGTAACATCTCTACTTTTAAACTCTGATCATAAGAAAAGTGCATTTGGTATCAAAATAACAGACCAGTCAATAAAAACTCCCCAAAAAACATTGTGCGCTCTTTTTTCCTAGCTCTTTATTATATTTCCTCCCATATTTTCCTGTCTAACTGCAAATCTTTCTCACTCTGTTTTGTAACTTATATCCAGAGGTGAAGAAGTAGTTTTTGCTCATATTATGACAAAAAAAATTGGCTCTGGCTCGTATTGTTCTCTCTCGCTCAATTCATGCAATTCAATGATCAAATTCCAAACAAATAAAAAATTATCAATATTTTTCTGTACTGTAGTTATATCCCAATGTAAGCAGCATATTTTATTTATTTATTTTTTGTCTGTGCACCACCTGTGTAAAATGTCCCAGTCCATTAAATCGAGTGCACCAGTCCCCACTATGTTTTAGAAGTAGACGCGCATATGCACTGTATCGTCTACTGTAATAAGTTCTGAAGCGGACTGGACCGCACTGCCTCACTCCTGCTTGTTTCCCCATCACTCTGGGCTCTGGTGTGTGTGTTTGAAGTGTGCCGACTCAACTCGGGTGGGAGCGACAACCTGGAAATGGGGGAATGGGAGGGACAAACCCACTACTCCTTGTGTTCTGCTTTAACAGGAGCAGAGTTAAGCATGTCATTCAGAAAGAAAGACAAGCCCAAAATAAGCAACTCCGTCCGTCCATCTATTTTCTTCCGCTTATCCAGGATCGGGTCGCAGGGGCAGCAGCCTAAGCAAAGAGTCCCAGACTTCCCTCTCCCCAGCCACTTGGGCCAGCTCATCCGGGGGAATCCCAAAGCGTTCCCAGGCCAGCCGAGAGACATAGTCCCTCCAACGTGTCCTGGGTCTTCCCCTGGGCCTCCTCCCAGTGGGACATGCCCAGAACACCTCACCAGGGAGGCGTCCAGGAGGCATCCTAACCAGATGCCCGAGCTACCTCAACTGGCTCCTCTCGACGTGGAGCAGCAGCGGCTCTACTCTGAGTCCTTTAAGCTTCTCATCCTATCTCTAAGGGAGAGCCCAGACACCCTGCGGAGGAAACTCATTTTGGCCGCTTGTATCCATGATCTCATTCTTTCAGTCACTATCCAAAGCTCGTGACCATAGATGAGGGTAGGAATGTAGACCAACTGGTAAATCGAAAGCATCGCCTTCTGGCTCAGCTCTCACTTCACCATGACAGACCGGTACAGCGCCCGCATCACTGCAGATGCAGCACCAATCCGCCTGTCAATCTCCTGCTCCATTCTTCCCTCATTCGTGAACAAGACCTCGAGATACTTAAACCCCTCCACTTGGGGCAGGACCTCCTCCCTGACCCGGAGAAGGCACCCTACTGGTTTCCGGCTCAAGACCATGGTCTCAGATTTGGAGGCACTGATCCTCATCTCGGCCGCTTCACACTCGGCTGCGAACCGTTCCAGTGAGAGCTGGAGATCATAATCTGATGAAGCCAATAGGACCACATCATCCGCAAAAAGCAGAGATGTGATCCTAAGGTCACCAAAAAGGATCCCCTCAACACCTTGGCTGCGCCTAGAAATTCTGTCCATAAAAGTTATGAACAGAATCAGTGATAAAGAGCAACCTTGGCCGAGTCCAACTCTCACCGGAAACGAGTCCAACTAACTACCGGCAATATGGACCAAGCTCTGGTACCAGTCGTACAGGGACCTAACAGCCTGTATTAATAGACCTGGTACCCCATACTCCCGGAGTACCCCCACAAGAGCCCCTGAGGGACACGGACGAACGCCTTCTCCAAATCCACAAAACACATGTAGACTGGTTGGGCAAACTCCCATGCACCCTCCAGGACCCTGCTGAGGGTGTAGAGCTGGTCTGCTGTTCCACGACCTGGACGAAAACCACACTGCTCTTCCTGTATCAGAGATTCGACTATCCGACGGACCCTTCTCTCCAGGACACCTGAATAGACCTTACCAGGGAGGCTCAGAATTGTAATCCCCCTATGGGTGGAACACACTCTGCGGTCCCCCTTTTTAAATAGGGGGACCACCATCCCGGTCTGCCAGTCCAGAGGAACTGCCCCCGATGTCCACGCAATGTTGTAGAGTCGCGTCAACCAATGCAACCCCACAACATCCAGAGCCTAAAGGAACACTGGGCGAATCTCATCCACCCCCGGCACCTTGCCACTGAGGAGCTTTTTAACCACCTCAGTGACCTCAGCACCAGAGATTGGAGAGTCTGACCCAGGGTCCTCAGGCTCTGCTTCTTCATGGGAAGACGTGTCGGTAGGATTGAGGAGGTCTTCGAAGTATTCCGCCCACTGACCCACAACATCCTGAGTTGAGGTCAGCAGCACTATCCCCATCATAAATAGTGTTGGTGGCGAACCGCTTTCTTCCCTGAGATGCCAGATGGTGGACCAGAATTGCCTCAAAGCCGTATGGAAGTCTTTTTCCATGGTCTCTCTGAACTCCTCCCAGGCTCGGGTTTTTGCCTCAGCGTCCACCCGAGCCAATCTGCTTGGACTGCCGATACCTATCAGCTGCTTCCGGAGTTCCACAGGCCAAAAAGACCTGATAGGACTCCTTCTTGAGCCTGACAGCATCCCTCACCGCCAATGTCCACCAGCGTGTTCGAGGGTTGCCGCCACGACAGGCACTGACAACCTTACAGCTACAGCTCATGTAAGCCACATCGACAATGGAGGTATGGAACATGGCCCACTTGGACTCAATGTCCCCACCTCCCCCGGAACGTGTTCGAAGTTCTCCCAGAGGTGTGAGTTGAAGCTCTGTCTGACAGGAGACTCTGTCAGACGTTCCCAGCAGACCCTCACTATACGTTTGGGTCTGCCAGGTCTGACCGGCATCCTCCCCCACCAACGGAGCCAACTCACCACCAGGTAGTGGTCAGTTGACAGCTCCGCCCCTCTCTTCACCCGAGTGTCCAAAACATGCGGCAGCAGATCAGATGAAACGACAACAAAGTCAATCATTGAATTGGCCTAGGGTGTCCTGGTGCCAAGAGCACATACGGACACCCTTATGCTTGAAGATGGTGTTTGTTATGGACAATCCATGACAAGCACAGAAGTCCAATAATAAAACACCACTCGGGTTCAGATCGGGGGGCTTCCTCCCAACCACGCCTCTCTCAGGTCTCACTGTCATTACCCACGTGAGCGTTGAAGTCTCCCAGCAGAACGAGGGAGTCCCCGTTAGGAGCGCTCTCCAGCACCCCCACCAAGGACTCCAAAAAGGGTGGGTAATCTGAACTGTTGTCAGGTGCATAGGCACAAACAACAGTCAGGACCTGTCCCCCCACTCATAGGCTGAGGGAGGCTACCCTCTCATTCACCGGGGTGAACCCCAACATACAGGCACTGAGATGGGGGGCAATGAGTATGCCCACTCCTGCTCATCGCCTCTCAGCATGGGCAACTCCAGAGTGGAAGAGTGTCCAACCCATCTCGAGGAGACTGGTTCCAGAGCCAGAGCGGTGCATCGAGGTGAGTCCAACTATATCTAGTCAGAACCTCTCAACCTCATACAAAAGCTCAGGCTCCTTCCCCACCAGAGAGGTGACATTCCACGTCCCTCGAGCCAGCTTCTGTAGCCAAAGATCAGACCGCCAAGGTCCTCACCTTTGACCACTGCCCAGCACACAGTGCACTCGACCCCTATGGCCCCTCCCACAGGTGGAGAGCCCATGGGAAGAACTAGCCCTGCATTTTATAATAAAAACAACAACAATATACTGTAATTTTGTCACTATGTAGAGTTTAAAGTTGTTGCTTAAGTAAAGGCACATACATC
>NW_013952882.1:80256-82547 GCF_001266775.1 Austrofundulus limnaeus
TGGTGAAAATTTCATGTCATTAGCACCTCTAGTAATATATTTACTGAGAAAAATGGTGACGTGTTCAATACTTATTTTACCCGCTGTATTCTATTTCTCATTTAGAATAGATTTAAACGTCCACGTGGCTACCAGTTCTGAAAAGTTAATGTCTACTTGACAATTATTCCAGAAAACAGGGCAACTTAAAAAGCTTTTATTCCTATTTTTTTTTCTGATTCTGACAAAAAACCTTTGTAAAACATTGTGACACTGTAGAAGTATTTACAAATAAAAACACAGATAATACCAGCGCAAGCAGAAATTTTTCTATGAAAAAACAACAACAAATAGGACAGCTATTTTGGTGCAAGAAGAGTGAAGGCTACAGGATTACAGTTTTTGTTACACTTTCTCTGGAAAAACTAGGCTACATGTTGGTTTTTTGCATCTAGCTGATTCCTTTTTTCACCCTGAGTTTGAGGTTTTGTATCATGTGCCTCTCCACAACACTCTGGTCTAATAATCAATTTAGACAGAGAGGAGAGATGAAACAGAGGTATTATTTTATTTTAACTGTAAAATAAGTGGCTCAGATGTGCAAGAAAGAATTTATAAGCATTGCAACGGGCCTTACATGGATGTTACTTGTGCCAGGATTAAAGTTTTGAAATTAGTTATTCTCAAATCTGTAGTACCACTTTATAAGACATTAACCCCTGGCAACTAAAATACAGGTAATTATCTAATATATATCCAGCTGATTTTTATCAGAATACCACAGATGTAGATTTTTTTGGTCTGTTCTGGACACTTTAAGAGAATTTCAGCTTAATGAAATTAAAATGAACTATTTTAATGCTTCACTGAAATACAGAATATTCCTAATGTAGGTGACTTTACTCAGATGAAATAAGACGGTCCCAGAAACATGTTTGTGCAAATTAAAAGACATCTTGATAAAAAAAACTCCAAGGTTTCCCCACACTATTACTCGAGTCCAAGGTAACACAGCATCCAGAGTAAAGTGCTTCCAGTTTCTAGGGGAGTGTGCCAGACAGCGTGTCCATTATCAGGGATTAATGGATAACTGTTTTCTCTTTGCTGTCCATTAATGCCAGATTACAGACACCTCAGAGGACATTATCATAAGTATACAGATAAATATAGTTCTTAAAGAACCATATCTCAGCTTGGAGGTATGTGGAGGGATTCCTCCTTCTGTCCCTCTTCTGCCCAAATGACCAAGCCTGGATGGTCTTTTATAACTAAAGCAAAAAATTGTAGTTTTAATTATTTATTTTTAAAATTTTATGTATTTTTAAATATTTAAAGATTATAGCAATTTTGTTTCTGTGGACTATGCTTTTGTGTTCATTTTGTACCTGTTTTACACCGACATTATTGATTCCCACTGTTATTTGTAGTTATTATGACCCCCGCACGTGAAGCATAAGTGGGAGTCATATTGTTTTAGTACGTTTATTTATTTATAAATTTTTTCAGTGATTTTTGGTCATCTGTACCACAAAAACGGCTGCACCGATCAACATGAAATTTGGCAGGATTGTAGATGAGTCTGACCTACACTGTGGCAGCCAACAGTTTTACGATAGACCCCATATTTGAGGAGGGGGCTCCTTTCAAAGTGGGGTTGTCTGGACATGCAAAATCGCTTATAACTCAGAAACTGTTCAACATAGAAACTTCAGATTTCTTTTGTTGTTTAGCTCTGATGAAGCTCTATCTATCGGACCCACCAATCAGTGCCCCCTCCCCCCGCCCAGACCCCCAGTTTATCTGAAAAAGGGGTATGGTTATAGCTCAAAAACTATTAAACATAGGAGCTTCAGATTTCTTTTGTTGTTTATCTCTGATGAAGCTCTATCCATCAGGCCCACCAATCAATGCCCCCCACCCCTCGGACCCCCCAATTTATCTGAAAAAGTGGTATCTGGACGTAAAAAATGGTTATAGCTCAAAAACTATCAAACATAGAAGCTTCAGATTTCTTTGGTTGTTTAGCTCTGATGAGGGGCTATCCATCAGGTCCAATCCCCCCTCAAAAAAAGACCCCCACCCAAAGCCACTACAATTTTGGGATGCACCTAGAAGCATGACATTTATTAGGAATAAAGACTTCTGAGTTCTGGTGCATTTGTGCATGCGGGGGTCATTATGTTACCACTATGCAGTATCTAGTTTTAACAGTTAGAAATAGAATATTAAAAAAAATCCACAAATTTACTTTGAAAGAAACAGAACCAGATCACTGAAATTACCCCAACTCCATTAAGTGAGGTGCCTATAAC
>NW_013952882.1:82795-84538 GCF_001266775.1 Austrofundulus limnaeus
AAAGGGGTATGGTTATAGCTCAAAAACTGTTCAACATAAAAGCTTCAGATTTCTTTGGTTGTTTAGCTCTGATGAGGGGCTATCCATCAGGTCCAATCCCCCCTCAAAAAAAGACCCCCACCCAAAGCACTACAATTTTGGGATGCACTTAGTAGCATGACATTTATTAGGAATAAAGACTTCTGAGTTCTGGTGCATTTGTGCATGCGGGGGTCATTATGTTACCGCTATGCAGTATCTAGTTTTTTTTACGTTTGTGTTGCAAGTCAGAATTTGACACTTACCTGTTCCTCTTTTGTCAAACAGGGTACTTCCTGTATCTCAGCTGTATCTCAGTTGTGTGTGATCACCTGTTCTGGTGGATGCTCTGTCTTTTCAGGGTTTTCCTCTTGTGTTGTGTTGTGTTAGTTTTAGAGTTCTCATGCTTACTGTGTCTGTTGTTTTTAATAAAACCATGTTTGTTTCAATGTCAGCCTGAGCAGATTTTCTTTAAACCAACAAGATCGCACAATAATTTTTATCAACTGTTTCTTTTGAATAAAAATCTGTAATATAAAAATATTTTAAATTTGACAAATAACCCGTAGGAAAAGTAGATGCAGTGACCTAAACAGACTTTTTTATATTTTGCAAAGAGCAACAATGCACAGCAGAAATCCATCTACCAGTGTGTTTCTGATTTCTGTCCAGTTCATGGCTTCCTGCATAGGTTTTAATATGCTACTATTTTGGATGACAAGGACTACAAGGAGCCACATAGTTAGAACATGCTGACATTCAGCTTCTTTTACTGGGTGAAATATCAAATTAGGTGAAATCCATTGAAAGTATTATTGCTTTGATGCAGTTTAACTGTAGCATGAGCAGATTCATTCTAAAACCACAAAAGCATGACACACTCTGTCTTTGAAAGCAGCTTTAGGAAACGCAAACACCAAACACAGCAATTTCTCTCACCAAAAGTGAACAATTTATTTATTTAGTCATTACAAACTCCTCTAACTTCTCACCATCTTGCAGATCGATTAAAAATCATCAGATATAACTTTGTTTTTACTGTTTGCCACTTTAAACTGATCTTCAGCTAATCTTAGTCAGTGGTAATAAACCCCAGGACCTGGAAATGCTTCCATTCACATCCTGACTTTGTGACAGACCCACTGTGGCTTTGCTTCATGAGCTGTTAGTGGAACAACAACAACAACAACAACAACAACAACAACAACAACAACAACAACAACAACAAAAATAAAATAAAGAAAGAAAATAAAAACAAAAAAGAAAAAAAACATTATGAGGGTTCTTTAGTGAGTGAGTTCAGGGGTTGAGGGAACCCTGCTGTGTCACCTAACCTCAGATGCTGCTTCAGGCAGTGCAAAGCCCCTTGAGTCATCGTGCTGTTTTAGAAAATGGTGCCATTATAATCATCACTGTCTGAAATGTGGAAAGAATAAGAGGATTTAGAGGCCGAATAAAAAGAACTAGCTGACCTTGATGGAGCTCATTAGCATAAATCAACCCCGTGGGCTTTATGAACTATGGTGGTGGGCATGGTGTGTATATGTTTACTGCAGGTTGGTGGGCAATTTATATGCTTTACAAACCAGAAGGAAGTAAATTTCAAAGTATAATTTTCGGTTTTTGCTGAGAATTTTTCACACAGAAAAAACAATCAGCTGAAGGAGAGCTTATCTTTCAGGTCACATGTAAAGACCCAACACTTTTATTCCTGATTTAAACTAG
>NW_013952882.1:84609-86033 GCF_001266775.1 Austrofundulus limnaeus
TTCCCATACTTTTCATAAGGCACTTTTTAAAATTACACAAAAAGTATCACAGTCAAAACATGAGCACACAGCGACAAACATGGATCCAACCAGAAGAGCTTGACTTAAAGTGGGTGGAACACCAAATTTAACATAACTTGTACAATGCTTTATATGAAAAATAGAAGTATTTTTATGTGTATGCTGAACCTGGTGTTCATAGCTTTGTCTGTAAAACTCTGCAGCTTCTCACTCACAAAACAACAGCTGCAGGAACCTACAGGATTGACATTTTTTTTTACAAAAGGGTTTTCTGAAAATAAAATATTTCATTTGTAATACCTTTAAAAAACTTAAAATGACAACAAAAATATGTATATACACAGTTTAAAGTCCTCGAATTTATGAATAATTGTAACCTGTTACATGAAATAATTTCTATAATTAGTTTTTTTCCTGCCAGGCAACTTTTAGGTCTAGTTTTCTGATGAATGTTCTTCATTATTTGTTGGTTAAGATAAATATTAATTACTGAATTTTAGATTACGCCAAATTTATAAAGGATTATGTATGTTAGTTTGTGGGGTTGGAAAAGTATTTGCTGACATATTACATAAGATCACAGATGGGCAACTGGTGGCCGTTAAAGTGCTTTTTTTTTWAAAAAAAAAAGCACATTTGTTTGCAGGATCTATTCTCAGAATTTCAAGGCAAACCTTGTGTTTAGTCTGGTTAGAGATGCTGTCTGCCATGAAATATTTTAATATAAATCAATAGAACATTTTGCACAAAGCTAAATATGAGAAATTTACTGAAGTCACAAATACATTAACACCAACTTTTTACCAGAACCACATGAGTCTGCACTTATGGCATTTTATGCAGCTTCATTTCAGCTCGCTAAAGTAAACGTTTATTTTTGTTTGCTTCAAATGTTTATGTTTATATTTTTAAAACAAGAGTACAGCTGTTATACATGCATTTGAGCATGCAATCTATCAAGTCACTGCACTGTATGTTGATAAAAAATACTAATACACACTCAACGGCCACTTTATTACACCTTTTTTTAATTAATTAATTAATTTTTTATTTATTTTATTTTGTATTTTTTTGGATGGCCTCCCTTCTCCCTTTATAGCCATCCCCTCCACACCATTATGTTTTTTTTTGTGAAGAGAAAAATAGATAGAGAGAAAAACAGAGAGAGAAGTAATTAGAAAAATAGAAGGACTAAAATAGCGATTAGGATTGTATTAAATATACACCAAMAAAACACAGGACCACACACCCAACATCTGTCCGCTCACCTGAAAAATAAATGAATAAATACATAGAAGGCATATATAAAAATACACACATACCCATACATATATAAAGATATACATACATACATGCCTACATTCATAAATATTGTCTGTATATACACATAGACATTTATACAC
>NW_013952882.1:86733-88997 GCF_001266775.1 Austrofundulus limnaeus
CCAGATAAACCAGCAGTAGGGGCAACCCAGACCGCAGCCTGACAAATACCCAAACATACACAATCGCACCATCCCACCCTCATCCTCACCCCCACTCAGTCAAAGACATACAAGGACTTTATTACACCTTGCTAGAACCAGGTTGGATGCCCTTTTGTTTTCAGAACTGCCTCAATCCTTTGTGGCGTAGATTCAACAAGGTACTGGAAACATTCCTCAGAGAGTCTGGTCCATATTGACATGATAGCATCACACAGTTGCTGCAGATTTACCAGCTGCACATCCATGATGTGAATATCCCGTTCCACCACAACCCAAAGGTTCTCTTTTGGATTGAGATCTGGTGACTGTGGAGGCCATTTGAGTACAGTGAACTCATTGTTGCGTTCAAGAAACCAGTCTGAGATGGTATGTGCTTTATGACATGGAGCGTTATCCTGCTGGAAGTAGCCATCAAAATATGGGTACACTGTGGTCATAAAGGGATGGACATGGTCAGCAACAATAGTCAGGTAGGCTGTAGTGTTGACACGGTGCTCAGTTGGTACTAATGGGCCCAAAGTATGTCAGGAAAATATCCCCCACACCATTGCACCACCACCAGCCTGAACCATTGATACAAGGCAGGATGGAACCATGCTTTCATGTTGTTGACACTAAATTATGACCCTTTTTTAACCACTTCAGTAGAAAGCAGTACTAAATATCTGAATATTAGTATCTTAGCTTCTTCATCACCAGTGTTTTTTTAAGATAGACAAGAAGATGAAAGAAAGGAAAAAAGAAGGAAAGGAAAGAAAATTACAATGTAATGGAAAAAAGTGAAAGAAAGAATTGATGATATGTGAGATATACATCAAGAAAACAATACAATCCATCCAATATCTGGCTGCACACCTGCAAAGAATTAAGGTTACAAAACTTAGCAAAAACATACATATATACATTCAGACAGATAAACAAACACCCACCTACAGTATATATACCTGGTGATAATTCAGAATCCCTCGGATCTGAACACCTGTCTGCGTGCGATTGTGAACAAGCTTAAATTTTCAGGATTTCTCCAACTGAATGTATAATAGTGACTGTGAGGGAGTCTCAGAGCCGACCCCCAAGGCACAAGGTAGACATAAGGGGAGGCCAGAGCCAACGACCTCAGGACGAACCCCAAGCACCGGGCCCCCGGGTACACCTACGTGAGGAGAGCCGCACACCCACCCCCAAGTCAAACCATAGGGGAGACCCAGGAGAACCCCACCAGCGACCACACACAGCAGCCCCAGAGCAGCCTGCAGCGACGAGCACGCAGGCCTCCGCTGGCCCCCGCTGTGCTAGGGCAAGCGCGGGCATAGGCACAGAGGGCCCGGCTCCCAGGGCGCCCCCCCCCCCAAGTTAAGAGCCGACAGGGCCAGACCAGGCCGAGCCAGCACACACCCGAGCACCCAGCCCCAGACCCCAAGAGCCATCTGCGCGCCGGCGGGCAAGGCACCCCCACCAGAGGGCAGTATGGGATGGGGGCGACAAACGAACCAGGGGAGGGGGAAGTCCACATCCCAGACTGACACATACCCACGCATACACAAACACAATCATACAATCCCACCCTCATCCTTGAACCCACTCATTCAAAGACATACAATATAGACACCACACTCCATTCACACTCCCGATACACACTCTATACCCCCCAGGTCCAGGGTATGCCCCCGTCCCCCACAGAGGGCGAACCCAGGAGATAAACCCATTTGTCCTGGGGTGGAGTGGGGCAGACGGCCAAGCCCCGGCCCGGACCTCGCCGACCCGACTGGCCACCCCCGCCCCAGCAAGGCCATGCCCCGACTATCCCCCAACCACCGCCAATGGCCAGGGGTATACCCCCAGCCGACACCCGCCAGAACCCGGTGACAACCCCGGCTAGCGGGCCGACCACACCAACCTGTGGCAGTTGTGATTCTTGCACTAGGTTGCCTGGCAACTGATCAGCTGCACCTGCAGATCATTGCCACCTGATGACTTCTGGAGCTTTATAAGGAGCTCATTGTGGATCTGATCTTCGCTGGAACATCACCTATTGTTAGGTACTGATCCCTGCTCTGACAAAACTAGTTTTTTTTATCTTTGAGTTAACCAAGCCTCCTCTCTGTGTCACGCTCAAGCTTTCTGTGTGCGCCTGGAAAATGTCATCAGTTTAAATATTGGAATCCTCTGCCACCACCACGATAAGTACCTCTCCCTGCCTTTTCTGAAGGACTCACCGCCTG
>NW_013952882.1:90752-99485 GCF_001266775.1 Austrofundulus limnaeus
TTGTAAAGCGTCTTTGAGGGTCTCGAAAAGCGCTATATAAAACTAATGCATTATTATTATTATTCGTGATGGACAATCCGTGACGAGCACAGAAGTCCAACAACAGAACACCACTCGAGTTCAGATCGGGGGGGCTGTTCCTCCCAACCACGCCCCTCCAGGTCTCACTGTCATTGCCCATGTGAGCGTTGAAGTCCCCAGAAGAACAAGGGAGTCCCCAGGAGGGGCACTCTCCAGTACCCCACCATTGAGTTAACACATGCTAATACAACTAGTTAACAAGATTAGACATATATTAGCCTGCGTCATTTAATGCTATGAGATAGACCCAATCCTTTTTAGTTTCTGTGCAGAAGTTGTGTTCACTTGCTTTCCCCATATTTAAAATAAATCTTTACTGTCACTATAGAAGGAGCAAAGTCAGAGAGGAGACAGATCAGATCCAGCTATTTAGACATTTTTGTTAATTATTTATTTTCAAATATTTGACTATTGCATTATTTATTTCCTTAAAAGCAGCAGGTATAGATGTCAGTTTTCTTTAGCTTGATTAATTTTGCACATTCATGGTATCATATTTAAATAAATGTCCCCTCAAAGGCCCAGCATTCTAGGTTTATTATAAAAAAGTTTGAATAAAATATTGAACAAAACAATTGACAAAAGTAACTTGACTGCTTGGTATCAGAACAAATACAAAACAGGCAATTGTTAGAATTCTCAACAAACATTTTCAGTATTCATATTTGCCAAGTTAAGTTAAAATGAGTCCAAAGATGACAACATAAGAGCTGTTTGGGAGCTGAAAGAGTCAGTTCTTCTTTGGGAGCCATTCTACAAGAGCCATTTCTCGGAAAATAGCCAAACTTCCCATCACTAGCGCATACAACACTTCTTGGTTTCAGATACCCCAACGCACTGCCTTCGCTGGCTGCCTTCCCTGTTTCCCTCCACCCCCTTCCCATGTGCCCCATTCCTCTCTCTCCTCATATGCTCTTGTTCTGCTGAGGTTTTTTTTTTTTTTGTAAGCTAATATTGTGTCCTGTGAGGACATAGCATGAGATGTTCTTTTTTTATTCCTCACCTATCCTCATGTTGGCTGTTCTTCTTTTTTTTTAATGCATAGAAGGCGGCTCTTTCACGGCTGTAGCCACTGGCACCTATCCCTCTTTAATTTTGTCTTTCCTGGATGGATGTTATAATTTTGTTGTGCTCATGTACAATGGCAATAAAGGCATTCAATTCAGTTCAATTCAGTTAAAACTGGCTCAGTTAGTCTTTCTTATGGGTTATTAAGGTCACTTAGTTGTGGCGGCCATTTTTAGGTTCTGAGAGTTTCATGAAAATCTAATCGGTCAGTTAAAACTGGCTCAGTTAGTCTTTCTTATGGGTTATTAAGGTCACTTAGTTGTGGCGGCCATTTTTAGGTTCTGAGAGTTTCATGAAAATCTAATCGGTGATATTCAATATTTTTGGCAATGCAATTGTCTAGAAGACACAGGCACAAAATTATTATTATTACTTTACCTTTGTCAGTGAACATTCATATTACCACTTCAAACCTTTACTTCATTTTTCGAAACAATTTACATCAATGAATCGCTGTGTCCATCTCATCTCAGTCAAAGACAATACCTGCTCAAAATGTGGAACTACTCAGCTGAATCAGTCTGCTGAAAATGATAGCAACTTTTAGTTTTATCTGTAAACACAAAAACATTGACCAGAAGTTTATCACATATGATTTTAAGTGTAAAGAATAAATAAATAAAACAGCAAGACTGGAAACTGCTCTGACAAATAGAAGAAAAAAACCTGTCCTCACAGTAGTTCTGAAGTGCTTCAATACTTTCCACTGAGACATCACAAATTTTATTATAGAACTGCGCTGAAATCAGGGCCTTGTTGTTAATAAGGCATGGCTCAAGTTGTTAAATGACAGTAAAACCATGATATAAACTGACACTGTAGTAAAGTTTCAAAGTTGGCACAAAATGTGCCATTTGTTGTCATTTAGAAGATTCAGCTGTCATACTCCTTCAATCCTTGACATTTGCCCAATGACTTCTATCAAAAAGAAAACCTTAAACCAGCAAAAGAACATACAGTACTTTCATGTTTCAGTGACAAGGTTTCCTCATTAGTCAGACAAGCCTTTCATCATGGAAGGAAGGCTTTGTGTTAAAATGACAAAACTTGATGGCTTTTTGTCACAATAAAAACAGACAATGACGGTTGTTGTCACTTTGCAAACAGAAAACTTCATATTAGTGCTTTAAAGTTACATTTTCAATAACATTTCCTACATTTATGGATAATCAAAAGACAAGACAATTGTGGTTGTGAGAATGAAGACCGCCCCTCTCTCTCCTGGGGTGGGGGTGGGACTAAATTAATGTAAATAAAATTTAAAGTTGTAATATTTTCCCCATGTTTAGAAAACAGTGTGAACATATTTGTTATCCGTTCCCCTTATTAAACCGTACATATATATTTGAAACATTTGGGTCTATTAGCAGCAGGTGTTCTGCACAGTTTTGTTTTCATTGTGAACTGGAAAGAAACAGACAGAACACTGGAAGTTAGACCATCAACATAATTACAGTGATGAGAAYGAAAGCCAGATGTTGAAGCCAAAAAATGACAAGTGACCCCTAGCAGTGAAGCTCTACGATGGAATATTAGGGCCACACAACAAGATTTTTTAAATTATTATTACAATAATAAAGTCATAATATTATGGGAATAAAGTCATACTTTTACAAGAATAAAGTCACATTCTTACAAGATTGTTTTTTCCCTTTATTTGATCTTTAAGACCACCAAAACTACTTGACATTAGCCAACACAAAAATGCCTGTAAGCCAACACTGGCTACGTTCATACTACAGGCAAATGAGACACAAATCCGATTTTTTTTACACTATCTGACCCATATCCGAATTTTTATGACAGTCTGAAAGTGACAAATCAGATTTTTTTCTAACCCGACCAAGGCCGTTTCAGTATGTGGTTCAAAATTGGATACATATCATGTTTTCAAAGTGACTGCAGTGTGAACGCTCATGTCATATTCCATCCAACTTTTTCACCAGTGAGGTGGGGATGAAGGATCGATAAGACACTAACCTCAAGTAACRCTGTTTAAATCTGTAGCTCCATGTGTTTACAGCTCCAAAACACAAGTCCAGTTGCTTCATCTTTTTACTTTTAATTTTCCATGTAGATAGTAACATCCAGCCTGGATCACGGAGAGTATCGATCCTAAAGTTACTCAATCGATACTTTATTTCCAGCTCGTTGTCTCATTCAAAAAATAAAAAGCTTCACCGAAGCATCCGGTCAGAGGCAGGTTCAAATATGAACACTGAACTAAAGAAGCACATCAGATAAGTATTTAATCGGCTCTGATTAAACAACAACTTCAGATTCGATGTGCAAAAAGTAGTATTTATCCTAGCTCTATAAACAAACAAGCCGGCTGAATGAGAAGTCACGTCTTTCACTGCATGTGGGTCACATCAGTGCTGTGTAGCGTTCACACTGGAGTCTGATGCAGGTCACATTTAAAATGTAATGTGAACGTTCACGCCAAAATATCAGATTTTTTTGATAAAAATCGGAATTGAGCATTAAGACCTGCAGTGTGAACGTAGCCATAGTGTTCATGAAGGGGATCTAACATGAAGGGGATCTAACAGTATTTGCAGCAAGATGATGGCAGTGGCATTGGAGCCAGCAAAGCCTACAGGCCCAACAAACCGGTGAAGTGGAGGAAACCGGTTAAATTGTTGTCTTATCATCAACACTAATGRCTAGTCAAATACACTGCTCTCAAAAAGTTAGGGATGTTCAGCTTTTGGGTGAAATTTCAGGTCGAGCCTAAAATGCGTTTAAACCTTTACAGGTGAACTTAATGTAACCTTCTCTAAGCTTTTGAATGCACATATCCTTCTGTTAAATGTTTCAGTACTTTTTGCACAAGTTGCTGTTTTCTAATAAGGAGCTTAATGGAAAAATTCACAACAGGTGTTCGATCCTCGAATTGACCAATAAATGTCCTGGTTCAATTAGAGCTGGTGTTTAAACAGTCGTCCTCATCATGCTGTTCACATTTTGACATCATGAGACCAAGACAGCACCTAACAATGGATCAACAGTATCTTGCCTTTGTGATGGCTCAAACAGGACATTCTCAGACAGAAGTGGCCACTAAGCTTAGAGTGTCACAGAGTGTCACCAGCAGGTTGCAACAGAGATACCGAGAGACTGGAAGAGTCACAGAAAGGTGTAGAAGTGGACATCCTTTGGTGACATTCCAGGCTGATGATCACTACATTATGAACAATGCACTGAGAAATCGGATGATGAATGCCACTCAAATCCAGGCACATTTAAGGGAGATGAGAGGCACCCAAGTGTCACGTCAGACCATTTGAAACTGTTTACATCGGCGTGGTCTGTGTGGTAGATGACCTGCAAGCGTACCTGACCACACCACCAGGCACAGGTGTCATTGTCTTGCATGGGCCAGGGAGCATTTATGCAGGACAAGGGGCCTCAGATGAAAATTACATCACCGAACTTCGCAGGGTCGTGTCGACAGCCCCTTTTGGCACAACCCGCTGGCAGAACTTTTGACCCTCCTCCCGTGTCAACGGTAATGTGTAATTGGTCTGAAGTTCATGGGCTTGTTTGTTTGGGCTGAAGCGCTCTGACACTCAAAAGAGAAAAACTCGCTTCTGACTAGAGCAGACTGTTGAAGCAGAGTTTTATAAAGATAGTCAAACCGAGAAAAACTCATGCGTGTTTGTACTGAAAGTGCTATGCGCTGCATTTACCTCAACCACTCAGGAAAATAAAGGAAAAAAAAATGACTCTCTCCCAGAGCCGACTACAGGAAGCAGAGTTTTGTAAAGATCGTCAAACCATGAAAAACTCATGAATGGATATTAAACAGATGTTGCGCAGGGATGAATCTGACTGATAAAAACTGTGGAGCTTTAACCAGGACAGATGTGGACAAATACGTCGGGTGAGTGACGATTCTTTTTTTCTGTATTGTCGGCTGTTGCGGGGAGAAATTCTATGCAGTCACGTATGTTTTAGCGGGAGGGGGGTTTCCCGAGCTTGGCGCGGGGTGTCTCAAGGACTATGAAAGGTCATTACGAAAACGACTGCCGAACAACCACGTGACCGCGCGTCGATCTGTCGGCGTCGGAGCGAGTATGTTTCAGGCTGTCAATCCAAGAACTAATCCTCGGGCAACATTCTGCTGATGTCAAAACTGTAATAAGCGTGCTGTAGCCTACTCACTCTGAACCACCGGAGAAGAGGTTCTGAAACAGCTCGGCTGTGTGTGGTTGGAACCATTGGAGACACATTCGGCATTTCGGCCGACACTGAACCGGATAGAAGAGCATCGGTGGAGATCAAAGCGGATAAAACTCCAATTTTTCTCAACATAAGATGATCTGGGTCTAAAATTGTAAGGTGGCAGAGGATATGCATTCCTTCAAGAATTTTACATCAGATACACTTGTTACCTCAAATCAGACAGTGATGATGCATAATACATGCTGACTTTGGCAACCTTTCACACGGTTACATGATGTATTATTCATTAGAACCTGCTAGCRTTCATAAACTGCATGTTTCTGTACATTCTGCAGATGATTTGGAGGCAGCACTGTGAAAATACTCTGGGTATCTCAGCTCTGTCAGAGAAGCGCCAAGCCACTAACAGGCTTGTTATTTGTGCACAACACTGAAAAAGAGATGTGATTTGACCTCAAGGCTTGCGATTGATCCGTGGTAAAGGCCCCATTTATGGCGCTCTCAAATTTGACTGAGTAAGGTTTCAGAATTGTCAGTATCATATTTTCCGAATGACATTGCTGTACTCCACATTAATACATGCTCTGTTGCTGTTTGAGTTCATTATTTCAACATTTGATCGACTTGATATTTTAAGCTTGTGAGTGGCTCGTCCATTGTTGAGTGCCAAGAAAGAAATCAATCACAGATTTCAGGGGCATATCAGGTTTGTCTTCAATCTCTCTCCTTCTCCCTTCTCTGTGCACTAATAATATTGTTGATCTTTCTGTCTCAAGATTCTGTTTAATACTCAAAACATAAAAGATTTATGAAAGTCCATTAAATCTGTTGTACAATTTACAACTATATCTATTAAAATCCTAGCATTACATGAAATAATGTACTGTATATCACTTAGCTGTATTAGCCACTTTGAATTAGGTTGACTCCAAACGTCATGAGGTATAGATGGCAGCCTAATGATGACACTAAAAAAGTTTCAATACAGTCTAATTAGTGATTCATGAGATAATTTGGTGATATTTTTTCTAACAGTACAGACAAGCAAGAGCTAAAACATCATTTCCAATAATAAAACCAAAGTAAGACTGACTGTTTACCCTGATATATTAAAGCTGACAGAAATGCGTAAAATCACACCCAGATCAGTGTTTCGAGTATTTCACAACTTATCCAGAAGAATATGAAGCTACAACAAATCAAATACATCAAACAGTGCTTTATGCCTCTGCTCTCTCACTGGGATCTAGGGATTTTCCTCATGAACTTCTTCTCACGGGGCAGGGAAATGTTGGTTCTTGTGCATTTGGAAAGACAAGTGAGCAGAAAGCTGAATGTCAGTTCAACTGTGGTGTTTGTGTTTCTTGCTTCAAATTAGTTCCACAGTGCGACTCGAGGATAAAGGGTTTGACATTCTGATCTGTGCACRCTGCCGTGGTTGGTTATTGTGCTAGCAACATCTGAGTGCTGCTGTGAAAGGGAGTGAATGGCTGATGAGAAGCTAATGGGATAATACACTTTTAATGATTCTGAGGTGCTTTATTGCTAATTATCGCCTGCCACCAAAAAGCCAATGTGGACAATTATGTTTTGCCTGTGTTTGTGTGTGTGTTCATGTGTCTGTCTCTTCCAGAATATCTCATGAACCACTTGATGAATTTTAATGAAACTTCCAGAGTAATCATTAGATGTACATCTACAGCTGATTACAGTACATTCGGAGTCAAATATTTTCAAAAGGGCTACCATAGATACCCAAGCTTAAAAATGGTGATAATGTAATTAACTTACAGATACCGAATTATATTTGGTGTGCTAATAGTTGGGACTCATCCCCAACCTTAGCGCTAGCCCACAAATTATTATTATTTTTTTTAATTGTCCCAATAACTTTATGCAGTTGACTTTGTCTGGTTTGCTAGCAAAGCACATCAGGAATCACTAGATAGATTTTATTAAAACTTTTATAAAGTAATCATTGGATGTGCATTTAAAACAAATTAGTTTTTTTCTCATTCACATGAACAAAACCAGTAGCTAAAACATTGTTATTTTAATTTATAAATTTTGAAAGACTTAAGAAGAGCATGATATCTCTTAATACCATGAGACACTGTGCATAAAGTCATTTGACCAAAACAGATGCAGCTTTTGGTTTAAAACTCTGGAATGCTAGACTTTTATTGTCACTACAGATCTTCTTCTGGGTCATGGTTTAGTACTATTGTGGTAATATTTTTTTTGTTTGTTTAAGGTAAATTATGAAATCAAGACCAAGAGCACCTGGTCCAAAGCACATGTCACAATGTCTTTTTGTTTCTTTTTTTGTGTGTGTGAGTGCGTATTTCCTACTATATTGGGACCATTTTTAGACTACACACCTACTTGTGGGGACCAACTGGTACTTATGGGGACCAAAGCCCCATTTGGGAAAATACCATTGTTGGGATGGAGGTTGTTTAGGATCAAGGTGTAACCAGTTAGGATTAGGGTAAAGGGTCAAGGTTAGGCTGTAGAAATTAATGCAAGTCAATGGAATGTCCCCATATAGATAGTTGGACACAGCTGTGTGCGTTTCATGTGACCCATCATTCATTTTATGTGTGCTTTTCTTTATGACTGTATATTTAGTTATCTTCTCTATGTCTACTAGTCACTCTCATTTAGTCAGTCCTGTTTTCAAGACATGTTCTTAACTTCACACCTGTTCCTTAATTTTATTACAATCAGCTGTCACTACTTAACCACTTATTCTCCCAGTCCTCGTTCACTTCTCAGTCAGCCATTTTGGTGATTTTTCTCTTTCCTTCTCCTTAGTGTTGTGTATTTGTTGCTGCAACGTTAGCATTATAGTTTTGACTGTAATTATTAAATCCCCCTCTAAATAACTGAGTCTTGGTGAAGTTTGTATATTTGGGTCCTACCATCTGAACCCTGACAACATTATACCTGCTTCAGTGTGTTGTGTGTCCCTTTGTTCACTGCAGTGATGTAGGTGTGTTTTCACACTCACAACACTGTTTTTGATGCCAGAGAACAAGTTCAATCACTTATACCACCAAGGGTCCAAAAGTCCCCCATATTTGTTTATTCTCTTTCTGTTGTCGAGACCAGTCTAACACCGGGAGGCACAAGCAGCTGCCGAACACGCACTGCCTGAAAGACGAAGACCACGCATGTTCTGCTTGCTGTCCTACACACAGACATACCCAGTGTTTGTTAATTTCAAGGTAATTTCAAGTACCAAGTGATGTGTAATCACAGGCTACATCATTTGTGCTTTTGCTATCAGCAGGAGGTGAGTGTACAGCAGGAGTTTAAGTGTTGATTGCTTCCTGGAAAATGTGAGACTGTGTGTGTGTGTGTGTGTGTATGTGTGTGTGTGTGTGTATGTGT
>NW_013952882.1:99503-110043 GCF_001266775.1 Austrofundulus limnaeus
GTGTGTGTGTGTGTGTGTGTGTGTGTGTGTGTGTGTGTGTGTGTGTGTGTGTGTGTGTGTGTGTGTGTGTGAGCGAGAACACAAAGAATACCAAACATTATCAGGGTCAAAGCTAGTTCATCAACATCAAAGGAAGTGGTGTTTGCTGGTTTATTTGGTCAATACTGGGCTTTTATTAAAGACTGGCAGTTGCATTATCCCTTTGATATGCTGCCGGTTCTTGTTTCCTTGCTTTCCTTTATGTTTTGTGTTTTTAAAAAACCTTCTTAATGTGTTGGTTCAGTTAGTTCAACAGCAAGAACTGTGTGCACAAAACTGAAAAAAAAAAACTTGTATAACTGATATTTTTATGTTAGTTGGATGTATTAATAAATATTTTCTTACAACTTTTGTCATGAGGAATATCAGCTTAGTTGTGTGATGTGGTTCTGTTAAAATCCACACTAATGTCACAATGATTTTTGACACATGTATCTGATGTATGAATAGTTTTTAGTGCTGTGTCCATAGCATGTACATATATGTCATGCTTGCAATCTTGATCTGAACACAGCTAAAACAGAGGAGATTATAGTGGACTTCAGAAGACCCCCAACCACCACCACTCACCATCCCTGCAAGACCAGTGATGTCTGTGAGGTTCTTCAAGTCCCTGGGTACAACAGTGTCCTGAAGTGGGACATCACTATCAGCTCCGTAATCAAACRAGCCCAGCAAAGGATTAACTTACCGCATTAGCTGAGGAAGTTCAACCAGCCCCAGGAGCTGATGCTGCAGTTCTACAGGGCTGTCAATGAGTCCGTCAACAGCCCGTCCATCATGATGTGAGGCAGCTCAGCCACAAACGAGGACATTCACAAACTGCAGCACGTCATCAGGTCTGCCGAGAAGACGGTTGGTGTTGAGCTGCCCACACTGCTGGACCAGAGCAACTCCAGAACCAGAAACATGCTGAGACAATGGTCTCAGATCCCTCACACCCTGATCACCATTTGTCCTTCCCTCAGGCTGGCGTTTTGTCAAATGAGGATCAAAACAACCATAGCTTCTTCCTACATGCTATCCCTCTCCTGAACAACTGATATCATTACACTTTTATCTCAAGTCTCACCTTCATGTCTGACCGTTTACCTTTTTTGTTCCTTCTGCAGGTGTCTGGTGCTCTGACAACTGCAGCTTTACACAACATCACACTTCTTTTTACACCCCACTACCTTATTTAGGTGCATCCCTGACGGTTTGATAAATCCAAATTTTTTTTGTGCATGCATACAATTTGGTAAGTAAAACAACTTTCAGTGTAAAATCTGCACGCACTTTACACCACGACGCCCCTGACCTTTTTGATAAATAAATGGTCAAAACAGATGAAACCCTGCTGAAGTTGTTATGTACTGTAGATAGAATGCATATGGAAATGTAACATTTACAATTAGAATATATACAGTAGAAGAAGAAACAGGAAAGCAATAGTGCTAATGCTAAAACAACTGAACTGCTTAAACATAATAATAAAACTGTAAAAGTTAAACCATTCACACTAAAATGCAGTGCATGATAAGATTCATTCTTATTGTTTTATAAAATAACARTCGTTTTACACTGTGCTTTATATTAGCTGACATTATTAAGCCCTACAGCCCTGTTCAGGCAGCTATGAGGGGGCTGCAGAAACCACTTAGCAGTAACTGCCACCGAGCCTCTGCATGTTGTCCTGCTCTGATAATTGCGCCACACTTTGCAATCGCTTTGGCCCCAGATCCCATCGGTGAGTGACACAGGTTGTTTTTCAGCCAGCTTCTTGGTGCAGAACTGGGCTGTAAGTACTGTAATGTTTCTCCCTCCAGAGAGGGTTCAAGCATTGTTGTGTTCACTTTTGCACTTTTGGTGCATCACACCACTTCTCACTCGAAGAACCCAACTTGATTTCTTGCTTTTATCGTCCTTTTGTTCTGCAACAGGTTGTTTTCTGGTGAATTATGCTCTAAACTAAAGCTGCATTTATTATGACCCACTGCTGAAAGGCCAAGCCATTTCATTTTTGCCATGTCTGCACTGTGACTTTATGTGTTTATGTTATTCAAGCAGTTAGCAAAATATCTCACGAACCATTCAGATAGTAGTTAGTGATAGAACATCTGCAAAAACTGATTAACTTTACAGTCTGATTATACATGACCACAACTGACCTTACAGAACACAGAAATAGTTATGAATCCATCAGTGTTAATACAGAAGATGGTAGAGGTGGGTGATACTACAAAGTGACATAACTAAGTAAATACAGAAACATGTAACACGCTGATATCATTACCTTTAATCATTAAAGTGGGTGCATCATCAAATTGCTAAAGCTGAATGAATTTCATGAGTCTTGTGTAGTTTTATTATTCTTATTTTGTTTTATTTTATTATATTTGATCTAATTTTATTTTAAGGTCATTTAAATTATTCAATAGTTAAAACCCAGAGCAAAATTTTGGCAAATTGTTTTATGTAAATAAAAAATACTTCCATCTATTATCTATCCCCACTTCTTCCTTTCAAGGTCACTGGTGCTCACATCCAGCAGTCACAGTGCGAGGGGCGGGGTACACCCTGGACAGGTCGCAAGTCCATCACAGGGCCACACATAGAGACAAACGAGACAAACAACCATTCACTCTCTCACTCACACCTAGGGACAATTTAGAGTTATCAATTAACCTAACAGTCATGTTTTTGGTCTGTGGGAGGAAGCCGGAGTACCCGGAGAGAACCCACGCATGCACGGAGAGAACATGCAAACTCTACCCAGAAAGGTCCCCGGACCGGGATTTGAACCGGTGACCTTCTTGCTGAGAGGCATCAGCTCTACCAACTGAGCCACCGTGCCGCCCACATATATATATATATATATATATATATATATATATTACAAATAACTTATTATTATTACGTTATTACAAATAACTTCATTTCTGGACATTTATGGTTTGATTTCTTTGTATGTATGGATCACTTGGGTTGTTACCGACATCTGGTGAAAATTTCATGTCATTAGCACCTCTAGTAATATATTTACTGAGAAAAATGKTGACGTGTTCAATACTTATTTTACCCGCTGTATATGTAATAACAGAGAGGAAATTCTTTGTTTGTACCTGGACCAGAAGGATCTCAGAGAGYGGAGGCCACAGCCGGGTGTGGCCTCAGAGGAGGACCAGGACCAGAATACGATGGTCTGTATGAGGGAAACCCAGCTGGGCATAGAGCGCAAGCGTTCCAGTATGAGTCATGTTTTTGGTCTGTGGGAGGAACATACAAACTCTACCCACACAGGTCCTCGGACTGGGATTTGATACTGCAACCTTATTGCTTAGAGGTATCAGCTCTATCAACTGAGCCACCCAGTAAATACTTTATTATCTCAATTGAAATTTGGAATAGTAAAGAAAAACCACTTTCTACATAAGCTGAGAGCGAGCTAAGAAGATGAAAATGACATATATGTCATTTTCACAAAATAACAATGAGCGTCTTCTCAAGATAACAAGTTGATTTCCCAATGGTTTTCTCGAGATAACGAGTTATGGTTTTCCCATCGTGCATCATTTGGTAACCATGGAGACAGCCTGGTCCCCTCAGCTGGTCACCGATAAAGTTTACTACATCAGCAGGATCACTTCAGTGTAAACACCTGTTAAAATGGCGAGTTTTGTTGTGAACGTTATCTGTTCAAATAAACTGATTTTAGCCTGTGTTATAATATAGTAAACGTCATCAGTGACCAGTTGAGGGGACAGGCCGTCTCCATGGTTACCGGATGATGCACAAGTGTAAAACCCTAACTCGTTACCCGTAACCCATCGTAACCCCTCATAACCCCTATCTCGAGAAAACGCTCATCATTATTTATTTCCTCGTTACATATGTTGTGATCACAAGAAAACCATGGGTAAAATTTATATGCAGAAAATGTCCGCTCTTGGCTTCGGTAACTTTCCCCTCACATCATCTGAATATTCTTCTTAAATGAACAAAGTACAAAAAAATAATCACCTCAAGAACAAAATATATTTTTCAGGTGAAATTTTAAAGAAAACATATCTAAAAATTTAAGTACATTTATCATTTCATGTAGAAAAGAAGCTCACACTGGTCTTGATCTTAATATACTATTATCAATTAACATCAATACCAATATTGATATCAATAGATTAGTTAGAAATTTTAACATTTACTAATTGGACTCATCTATGTCTGCTTGTTAGCAAAATATCTCATGAACCAATGGTACGATTTTAATAGAGCTTTGTGAAAATAATGATTGGATGTATATTCACTGCTCAAAAAATAAAGGGAACACTTAAACAACACAATATAACTCCAAGTTAATCAAACTTCTGTGAAATCAAATGGTCCACTTAGGAAGCAACACTGATTGACAATCAATTTCACACGCTGTTGTGTAAATGGAAAAGACAACAGGTGGAAATTATTGACAATTAGCAAGACACACTCAATGAAGGAGTGGTTCTGCAGGTGGGGACCACAGACCACTTCTCAGTACTTGTGTTTTCTGGCTGATGTTTTGGTCACTTTTGAATGTTGGTGGTGCTTTCACACTCGTGGTGTGAGACGGGCTCTACAACCCACACAGGTGGCTCAGGTACTGCAGCTCATCCAGGATGGCACATCAATAAGAGCTGTGGCAAGAAGGTTTGCTGTGTCTGTCAGCGTAGTGTCCAGAGGCTGGAGGCGCTAACAGGAGACAGGCCAGTACACCAGGAGACCAGGAGGAGGCCGTAGGAGGGCAACAACCCAGCAGCAGGGCCGCTACCCCCGCCTTTGTCCAAGAAGGAACAGGAGGAGCCCTGCCAGAGCCCTGCAAAATGACCTCCAGCAGGCTACAAATGTGCATGTGTCTGCACAAAYGGTTAGAAACCGACTCCACGGTAGTATGAGGGCCCGGCATCCAYAGATGGGGGTTGTGCTCGTAGCCCAACACTGTGCAGGATGCTTGGTATTTGCCAGAGAACACCAGGATTGGTAAATTCGCCACTGGCGCCCCGTGCTCTTCACAGATGAAAGCAGGTTTACTCTGAGGACATGTGACAGACGTGATAGAGTCTGGAGATGCCRTGGAGAGCAATCTGCTGCCTGAAACATCCTTCAGCATGACCGGTTTGGCAGTGGGTCAGCAATGGTGTGGGGTGGCATTTCTTTAGAGGGTCGCACAGTCCTCCATGTGCTCCCCAGAGGTAGCCTGACTGCCATTAGGTACCGAGATGAGATCCTCAGACCTCTTGTGAGACCAAATGCTGGTGYAGTTGGCCCAGGGTTCCAACTAATGCAGGACAATGCTAGACATCACATGGCTGGAGTGTGTCAGCAGTTCCTGCAAGATGAAGGCATTGAAGCTATGGACTGGCCCGCCCGTCCCCCAGACCTGAATCCGACTGAGCACATCTGGGACATCATGTCTTGCTCCATCCACCAACGTCATGTTGCACCACAGACTGTCCAGGAGCTGGTGAATGCTTTAGTCCAGGTCTGGGAGGAGATCCCTCAGGAGACCATCCGCCACCTCATCAGGAGCATGCCCAGGTGTTGTAGGGAGGTCATACAGGCACGTGGAGACCACACACAATACTGAGCCTCACTTTGACTTGTTTGAAGGGCATTACATCAAAGATGTACCAGCCTGTAGTGTGTTTTTCCACTTTAATTTTGTTTGTGACTCCAAATCCAGGCCTCCATTGGTTAATAAATTTGATTTCCATTGATGATTTTTGTGTGATTCTGTTGTCAGCACATTCAACTTTGTACAGAACAAAGTATTCAATGAGAATATTTCATTCATTCAGATCTAGGATGTTTTTTGAGTGTTCCCTTTATTTTTTGAGCAGTGTATTTATTCATTTTTGCAGTGAATCTAGTTCAAGATGGTCACCACTGCTAATCAAATTAAATCAATACAAAAATATTCATAAACCCATTCCAGTCATCTCGGTCGTGTGTCTTTGGACAAGATCTTGCCTACTAATGGTGGTCAGAGGGTCTGGTGGTGCTGGTGCATGGCAGCCTCRCCTCTGTCAGTGTGCCCCAGGGCAGCTGTGGCTACAGTGTAGCTTACCACCATCAGTGTGTGAATATTTGTAGTGTAAAATGCTTTGGGGTACAATGGGGCTTGATAAAGTGCTGTATAAGCTCAGACTATTTACAATTTTATGTTTTTAAATACTGAACATTATGTTTTAAGGTTTGATTAAATTGCTACAACTCCATTTCTCAGCGTAAGCTGATCTTAGTTTATAAAATGTGACATATRAGGCTGAGAGCAAAATGCATTCCTTTAAGGCAGAGGTTCTCAAAGTGGGGTCCCAGGACCCCCAGGGGTCTACAAGCCCTATCTTTGGGGTCCTCAAAAATTTTCAATAAATGGTTATTTTGGATTTTATTTGAAAAATGAACATGAGGAACAATGCACTGGTAAAACAAACATACTAAACCAAACAAAAACATAATATTCTCATAATATTTAGGGGTTAAAATGACAGTAAATTATTTCTAAAACAGCAAGGGGTTTATGAGGGGGTCCCTGGAAGCGTTTCAGACTTGTAAGGGGTCCTCAGATCGAAAAGGTTTGAGAATCCTTGCTTTAAGGGACGGTAGGCCTTTAATTGTTTTTGCAGCATTTAGATAGAGGACATTCATGGCAGATTCCACGCCTTCACACCCAAAGCCTGAGCTAAAAAAAGGAGCAGGTGCTGCTTTCTGCACCTCGCCTGCTCCCTCTGCAGCCATTTAGCAAGGGTAGAAATGGTAATGATCTGTCTGCTCTGGCTGACATTACCTTAGCTGCAGGATGTCAACAGGGTGCACAATTTTAACCTCGTTCAGGGACCATGCAGCCGGGCTGGAGCTCTGCAGGACTACTGCTAACAGCTTTGYTTGGATTTGCTTAGTTTGTGCCACCTGCACTGTGTCATTACATCGACTACAACCCAATCTGCACTTGGCTGTTGAAGGACTTGTCACATTTTAAAAAATGCTGATACAGTGGGGTGCGAAAGTTWGGGCAGCCTTGTTAATTTTCCTGATTTATCTTTATAAATCATTGATTGTTTGGATAAAAAAAACTCAATTAAATACATAGGGACAAACACAGTGATGTTTGAGAAGTGAAATGAAACATTTCTAAACATAAACTTTTTTTTGCTCCTGCTCTTGGCAAAGACGGACGCTTTCTCCCATTTCTCTTCAGCCTTTGCTTATCTACCCTGCTTTGCTACATTTTGGAGCCTCTTTTACATRTCATCCAAAACTAGAAATTATGAATCTGKTCAGCTGGTCTCTCAACGCTATTGATCAATTTTTTACTACATGGAAACTRGGCAAAGGAGAACCTTCTTGTGCTGATGGGACATATGCAGCTGGGCGCGTTATAGATTCCTAGGGGGATTGGAAGATAATGTGCCTTTCTCCATTGTCGATAGAGGACATCAAAGATGTCARTATAATTGGATTTATGATAGCAGGATTTCTACTGATTGGCTGTGGTGGATATCTGGGCTATCGTGAAATACTGAAAGTGCTGGCACCTGTTCGGACCTGTGGAGACTGCCGGCTCTGTGTGATGCTTTATGCAGGACTKTCAACACTCAGACTCAAACACTGGCTGAGATGAACCACAGGCTGGATGCTGTCCTCGCTGAGGGTCCCGGGCCAGCTGTGGCTCCTGAGCCAGCTGGTGGGAATGTATAGATCTTGGAGAAGTTGTGCTTGGTGCAAGGGAGAGAATGGACCCCAACAAATTTGGCTGATTGGAACTTTCGCCATTGAGAGTTTCTGGTGAGACATTAAGGCGACAAGCAAATCTTCTGTGTCAGCCTGTTCCCAAAACAACTGTCATTATCTGATTAGATTCTCATTTTGTGTCCTGAGTGGACATAGCATGGTTTTCTTTTTTTATCCCCACTTATCCTCATGTTGGTATTTCTTTTTTCTTTTAAAGGGATCCATGATTAGTTGTAACATTAGACTTTATTTGATGAACATATATTTGAACCATAAAATAAAGACTGTAAAAACACTGTAGGCTGTTTAGTTTTTATAATTTTTAAACTAAAAGTTTAAAAATATATTACATGGACGGGGCCATTTTATTTACACTCAAAGCATTCTGGGTAAATGATGACATAGATAGGTCATCAGTGCGAGGCTGCTAGCGAGCTATRTCCACCTTGATGGTAGATTCACACGGAACGTGTTTTATGCTGCAGGAGCAGCCAGTTTACATGCAAAGTCTATGGAGGACACGCCTCTAGGGGTCTTGTGGCGTGTCAGGTCCGTTTAGCGCCGCATGGTGCGGCAGAGCATTTTCTGTGCATGTGGTGCAGCGAAAGCAGCTGACGCCCGAGTTCAAAAATCTGATCTTTCGCCGCTCAACGTGTCTTGATAACCAATCAGAGAGACTAATTTTTCCACGTGACAGTTTCCTGAATGTTGCCCACAAACAGACGGGAAGAAGCTCTTTAGCTGAAATCGACCATCTGTACTATCAGCACCGATGCACGTTCTCTTGCTCTTTAGTAAATAAAGCAAAGCCATTTTCTTTATTTCATCTTTATTTCATCCGCCAAAGACAGACCGGAAAAAAACCAAGATGCTCCTCCCTCTTCAGATGCTCGTCTAGTCTCTTATCCCGGTCGGAACGTAGCGAATCCAAAACGCGTTTGGTGTGAGCGTAGCATGAAGGTTAATCTTGGACAATATCTGATGATCGACTCTTTTAAATGAAACCAGAGAGCGTTGACAGAGAGGAGAAGGTAGAAATGACTCAGCCTGKAACTGAAAATATGGATGGAGGACAACAGAGCTGCTTCATGGAAGAAGAACCAGTTTTTGTTATGTTTTGTTATTTGAAGACTATTATTGTTTCAATTTATTTATTTTTGAAAAAGGGGCAGATATCAATAAGAATATTTTTCTTCTTTCTGCTACCTTTCATTTTATTTGTGTTGTAATATTATTTGTTGTATGTATGGCATTTGTTTTGTTTTTAAATGAAATGAAAAAATAAAAATAAAAGTAAGTGTTTACCAAATAAAGCCTAATGTTACAACTAATCATGGATCCCTTTAAGGGTAGTGCCTYCTGTGGCTGCTGGACCCGGGGCACCTGTTCTCCAAGTCTGTTGTGTTTCGTCTATATCTCTTAAACCAGTTGTTTTGAACTGTAATTTCCCTTCATGGGATCAATAAAGCATCATTCATTCATTCATTCATTTACTGTAACTGATCCTAGTCAAAAAGGCTGCGACTGTAATAACTACAGAAATGCAGAAAAGTGTTAGGCCTTTATTTTGTTTTCCAAGTCAAAAGAGGAAAATATCATCTGCAAAACAAGACTAAACATTGATACAAATGTTATAGCTTCTATAATGTTTACATCAAAAAACACTTGCAGTAAACAAATCTTTGAAATGGTACGCTACCATATCCTCCTAATAACAAACTGCTGCAGGGCGGGGGTGGGGGATAATTAGCRTCAAAGCAAGGGCACACGCAGTGTTTGGCTTTGCTCGCGGCCTGACATGGCAACAAGGCACCAGCAGGCTTCAGTGCTCCTCCAGTGTTTGGGTGGAAGCACATTACAGCAGACTGCGCTGCAAAAAGCTGCCTCCGTCTACTGCAGTCCTTTAATGAGCTGGCGACTGTCAACAGGCGTCCCTGGCGCTTCTTCAGCCAACCAGGGAGCTTGTTCCCCATCTAGAGCCCTGCTCCCTCTGGGCCTGCCACACACTTTCCACTGGCTGCACCGATTAATCAAATAAGGCCTTCTGCTGCTCTCTTTTTTCAACTTTTTTTTGCCTTTTTTTTTTCCCGATTGCAGCCCTTGATAAGTGAGCATGACAGTCTAATAATTGGGAACTCTCGTGGCGTCGTTAGCAAGGCTGAACCAGGGTGGTGATTGTGTTCTCATGTTGTAATTAATTATTTGCAGCAGCAGCACTCCGACACATTACGGACACATGACATTGCAGCAACATGCAGGGTGGCAGGATGAGTGGTCAACATACTCCAGCCTACACTTAGGTTAAGGTTTAGCACTAGTACATTTGCATATGTGTCTGTTTATTTAAACATTAGCAGAGGATGTCTTTAAAAAAAACAATGTGGGATGCTGATATGTCTCCTGTTATTGAGGGATTTGAACAGTGAATATTTCTAGTTTTGGAGATGAGTTTTTCTGGACTGTACATAAACAAGGAATGCAAGTAAATGTTGATGTTTTTTGTGCAAGAAATTCAAGTGGGTAAAAATTACACTGCATAAGAACAGAGGTATGTATTTCTTTGTTTGAGGTGGAGCAAGATGACAGTGCTGGTGAGCAGAGGCAGCGATTTTGTCTACCACCAGGTGAAATCCCCATCATTTCAGGAAACTACTTTAAGCAATATAAAGCCTAGAAGGCAAAGTTTCCTTAAATGGTTGTGGTGGCCAGTTTACATACACACACACACACACACACACACACACACACACACACACAC
>NW_013952882.1:110479-118950 GCF_001266775.1 Austrofundulus limnaeus
CACACACACACACACACACACACACACACACACACACACACAGAAACATACACACACGCACACACATTCACAATCTGGCACAGCTATTTTTATGGGGACCTGGCATTGACTTCCATTATTTTCTACAGCCTAACCCTAACCTCACCTGAGCCTGAAACTAAACTAAACTCAATCACACCTTAGTCCTAAACTTAACCCCCGACCACCAACAGCATTTCCCCTTATGGGGACTAGACCTAGGTCCCCATAAGTRCCAGTCAGGTCCCCATAAGTAACAWTAGGTCCCCACAAGTAGGAGTATATGCAAAAAAAATTCTTTCCCAAAACATAGGGAATACCAGTACACCCCAAAAAGTTTTTTTTAAATAATGCAACATTTTTACTCTTATTAATATTTAAGTAGATGTACAGTATAWATAATTGCTGTTATAACTATAGTTGATCAGCTAATTATCTTTAAAGTTAAGTGATTATTACTGTAATGGAAGAATATCTTATGACTAGTTCCCTAGCTGCATATTACCTTGACATGTCCTGTTCTGTATCTCTTGATAACTGCCACCGTGTGATAAACTGTTCTCCTAACATGCTGTATGTTTGCAGCCTTGTCCACATCTCATGGACTATTTTACTTGTAACTATGACATTGGTTCCTGAATATCTCTGACGCTCTTATTTTGTTAGCAGGATGTATATATTGTCTGTTTCCTGTTTCCGGGTCAGTGTGAACTTGACAGACGCCTGATCATGTCTGTTTAGCTCCGYTCAATCTTTGCATATGCATCTTTCTATTAAATAATCTGAGACTGAGACCACACAGTTTCCACTTTGTTTATTTACCGCATCTCTGCCCTGCTGGAATGTTTCCACAACAATTATTATCACTGTACTGTGATATGTACTATGTCATGTATTATTACTATATTATAAATTACCATGTAATGTATTATTACTATATTATGTATTACTATGTTATGTATTATTACTGCATTATGTATTGTATATTATACATTACTGCATTATGTATTAATATGTTATGCATTATTACTAAATTATATATTACTATGTTATGTATTATTACTACATTATATATTACTACATTATGTATTAGTATATTATGTATAATGCATTATGTATTATTATGTTATATATTATTACTAAATTATGTATTACTATTTTACGTATTATTACTACATTATGTATTACTATATTATGTATTAGTATAGTATGTATTAATGCATTATGAATTACTATGTAATGTATTATTAATGCATTATGTATTATTACTAAATTATATATTAATATGTTATGCATTATTACTAAATTATATATTACTATGTTATGTATTATTACTGCATTATGTATTGTATATTATGTATTACTGCATTATGTATTAATATGTTATGCATTATTACTAAATTATATATTACTATGTTATGTATTATTACTAAATTATATATTACTACATTATGCATTATTACTATTTCATGTATTACTGTGTTGTGTATTATTAATACATTTTGTATTACTATGTTATGTATTATTAAATGGAAAATACACTGAACTTATATAGTGCTTTACTAAGTCCCTCCAGACCTAAATGTGATTTACACTTACAGACATCCACCCATTCACACAGTGACGGTGGTAAGCTACATWGTAGCCACAGCTGCCCTGGGCCACACTGACAGAAGCGAGACTGCCATACACCTGCACCACCGGACCCTCTGACCACCATCAGTAAGCAAGGTGAGTGAAGTGTCTTCTGACGACCTTCCAATTACAGGACAACTCCCCTAACCACTGCAATAAATTATGTATTATTACTACATTATGTACTACTATGACATTGTGTATTAATACATTATGTATTATTACTACATTATGTACTACTATGACATTATGTATTAATACATTATGTATAATTGCTACATTATGTATTACTACTTTATGTGTTATTACTACATTATGTAGTATTACTACATTGTGAATTATTACTGCATTATGAATTTAGCAAAACCTTACATAATCATATATGTGAATAAAAAACCCGTAGAAAAGACAAAAAATTAACTCGCTTCAAGTTGAAGCGCCAGGACAGATCAGTGGTAAACATTAACATATGAACATAAAAATTAAGACAATTTTTTTATCTCAGTTTCAACACTGAAGCACAAACTGAACAGAAACCAGACATTTTTTCCCAGAATTTCAAGAATGTAGTCACAGAAAAACTGTTGTTTTTTTATCTGCAAGTCATCCCTAATTTTACAGGCAACCTTCAAGACAAACAAGCTGTATTTTATTAGAGCCAACAAACAGATGCTGTGGCTCTTGCATTGCCTGCAACCAAGTTGAGTCAGTCTGCTAAAGCTTTAATTACACACCTTTTTTTCACAATTAATAGCTGTTTTACCACAACTGCAATTTAGCGTAATTCACAAGAAAGCTTTATTTTTGTGTTTCTAACAGCTGATGTCTTACCAGAAGAGACTGTACAGGATGTATCAGGCAGTGGAGGAAATGGATTAGAAAATATATCAATACACTGCTGGAGCAACACAATACAAACAAACAAACAAAACAATACGATGTAATAAATATACCTGTTCAGCATGTACCCTTCTTTTAGCTCAATTGGAGATAAGAAACAKGTTACTGCAACTGAACTGGATCACTGGATGCATATATACAACAGATTAACTTCTGGAGTCAATCAATTCATGGTGGCCAGTACCACTACAGCTATTTGACTTGACTTTGGTGTGGTAGTAGCTGAGAGTCATCCTTATGGTATACTCTGAGCACTGTCAGACTGTGAGATCTTTGTGGAGAATGTTTCTGTACAATGCGCGTTCCTTCAAGAAATGCTGTATTTATTTCTTTTTTCAGATTTAGCTTAATTTATAGACTTATTTCAAGTTGTACCAAAAATTTGCTTTAAATCCTGCATATTATACAGCTTTACATCTTGACAAATGTTTACAAATCATCACTTGATGTAAAAAGATAATCTAAATGGAATCGTGGCTAAACAAACCAAAGATCCTCACTGTATGCAAAACTTACAAAAAAAAAGACGATGCTAACCTAATCGACTGCTTCAAAAATACAAGTTCACTTCAAAGAGTGAAAATATTCACAGGATCTCAAGGTCTTCACTGCAAGTCCCCCTCATTTTTTTGTTCGTTGAAAGGGCACTTATCCTTTTATGCAAGGGCACTTGTAAGCTTTTCTTTGGGAAGGTACTTCAGGCTGGATTTGTTGCCATACATGGAACTTTAGAATTCATTTGTTTCTGTCTCTTTATTTGAACATGYGAGTACCCTGCTCACCCCATGACAGCAGCAGCTCACAGGGCTCCTCACTAGGTCTTCTTCAGTTACAATGCCTGCCTGTAATGTATGTGGCCCTCTCCATCTACTACTACTATACTTGTTGCTGCCATTTAGCAGCTAAACGGTTGGAACGGCTATTCAGGCAAACGTTTTAAATCCTAATGCAACAGAAAACACTTTAACACTTCATGAACTGTGCCTTTGTTGTGCCAAGTATTGGATGGGTGTGAAGACGCAGAGCGAGGGCGAATGTCCCTGGCTCTGTTCACAACACTTTGACAAAGAAGAACACTATGAAGCTGATTTTAGTGGCTGTGTGTTCATTTGGTCAAAGCTGCAATTATTCCTAAGGCAAACCTGAAATGTGGCATTGTAGCATTTCTGTTAACTTGTCAAATTTTTCCATCAACCACAATTTTATCAAGAACAAGGAGCGTTCTGTCCCTCACACCTCAGAAAAAGAGCGTTTTTTGGTTTGGTTAATTTCTGAGCTGCTCACAGGGAGGCAATCACATACTCAGTGAAAAGCTGCAAACAGCTCTGTACTTTGACACTGGACAGTTTGGCCCAGGGGTAGGGAGGTTGTGAGGTTTGATCCCAAGCTCCTGCTGAAGAGGCCCACCTTAAGCTGGGCTAAGACCCTGTTTATATGAGAATAGTGTCTGGGAATGTGAAGACTCAGTTATAGTCGCGCTTTGGGTAGTCATGCAGGATGCACACGTACCCTCGCCAGCGGTGGATGTGTTTATACTTGGCACTTACGTTGTTGTGGATTTCTCCAAAAGGACATGTGGAAGTACACTTTATAACTTGTGAAATGTTGTAAATAGAGCAAAAACGTGATTAACAAACTGTTTCAACAGCCTTTGCAGAGTTACAAAATTTCAGAGGTGCACAACACCGCGCAGGGCCGACCAGCAGGAACGGGGATGGTGCGATTGCGTTACCTTTTTTAAAGCCACTTCAGTAGAAAACAAAACTGAATGTTAGTTTAGTTTCTTCATCAGTGTTTTTTTAATTGAAGAGAAGAAAAAGAAAGAGAAGAAAATTGAAAGAGGGACTAGATATGTGAAATATGAACCAAGACAACACACCCGACATCCCTTTGCACACCTGCAAAAATGGAGAAAACAAAAACACAGCAACAAATAACGTGTACATCATAATAACTATAACGTTGCTGAAATATATACATACATACCCATACCCATACATACATATATAGATATACGTACACACATGCATACATTCATACATATACATATACACATCTATACTTACATACACCCTCAATGACCGTCAGAAACCTGAGAATCTGAACACCAGCTTGTGTGCGGCCATGAACATGCATGTATATACAATATTTTTCCAATGGATTATTTAATAGTGACTGTGGAGACCCCCAAGACCCGAAACAGACATGAGGGAGATCAGTGCCAAAGATCGCAAGAGTGACCCCAAGTGTGGAGCCCCCCAGGGGCACCAGTGCAGAAAGAGCCGCACACCTGCACCCCCCAAAGCGGACTATAGGAGAGATCCAGGAGAGCACCCCCCAGTGACCCCATGCAGTAATCCCCCAGTGCTGACGGCGGCAAGCTCACAGGCCCCCCAGGCCAGGCATGGACACAGAGGCCTGAGGCCCCAGGGCGCACATCCCCCAGGTCAAGGCTTGATAGGGCCAAAGGACCCAGGCCCCACTAGGCAGCCACCGGGCCAAGCCAACACACATCCAAGCGCCCAGCCCCAGACACCGAGGGCCACCAGCGCACCAGCGGGCAGAGGCACAGCCCACCAGAGGGCAGAGTGGCAGGGGGACAAAGCCCACCACCAGCAGTGGGCCCCCAAGTGAACCAGAGGAGGCGGCAACCCAAGACCTAGCCAGACACATATCCAATCTTAMACAGACAMAAAGCAGTTACTGTATATCCAAAATGGTGCACACAATGACTATTGTTTAGACAAAGGATCAGGTTGGGTTGCACCTTGAAAAAACAGAACTTAACTATCAGCTGTTGCTCACTGTTACTCTGCTGCTCATGCAGAAACCATTGACTACAGCCCCCAATCACATCTTTGTGTGGGGTTTCCCCAAAACCCCCATTCTGAGATCTGGATTCAGAAACCTTCTGTTTCAGAGAGACTGAGTGCTACCGCCATGTACCAACACTGACAGAGGAGCCACTGCAGAAAAGGTACGGTTTCACTCTAAATCTATATCATGCAAACAAGTCCTATCAAGTCTCAAGCTCAGGTCCTCTGCCAAAGGCCTGGGAGCTTGAGGGTTTTTTACTGTATCGTAGATGTTCCTAGGACTATGCTTTTCTGGACTGAGATGTTTCTCCAGGTACCTGCTGGAGCCACCTCTCCATTGTGGGGGTCACTGTCCTGAGTGCTTCGATGACCACAGGCACTACAGTTGCCTTCACCTGCCAGGCTTGTTCTAACTCTTCCCTGGGTCCTTGATATTTCTCCAGTTCATCATGTTCCTTTGTCCTGATGTTTCCATCATTGGGGATGACCACATCGATCACTACATGTCCTCAGCTTCTTATTAGTGATCATAATGTCCGATTGGTTGGCCATTACCATCTTGTCTGTTTGAATCTGGAAGTCTGACAGGATCTTAGCTTGGTCATTCTCCACCACCTTGGGAGGTGATTCCCACTTTGACCTGAGGTCTACAGTTTGTACTCTGCACAGGTGTTTCTGTACACTATACTAACCACCTGATTATGGCATTCCATGTATTCCTTTTGTATCTTACACCCTGCTGTGAGATGCTGAATTATTTCTGGGGCTTCTTTGCAATGCCTGCACCTGATCTTGCCAGGTATGGTAGATCTGRGACTCAATTGTTCTGGTTCTCGAGGCCTGCTCCTGTGCTACCATGATCAGAGCTTCTGTGCTGCAAGGTCCTGCCCTCCCCTTCCATTGGCAGGATTTGACCACAACAGCCACTTCAGCTATCTGTTGGTGGCACATCCTAAATATATWTGTTGTTTTACCTTTCGTCACATGGAGCATCAAGAAGTCCCACCCTTGCTACAAGCTGTTGTTCAGTTATGTATGTTAGCTGAGAAGGAATTAATTTTTTTTATTGTACTTTAAAAAAAGTCAGTTCATCTGTTAAATAAYCCAGTTTGCTTGTCTATCAGTGAGGTAAAACTTCATTCTTTTTAAGACAACACTGTTTTCAAACATTTGTAACAAGCTACAAGAGTTAGCATGTTAGCAGCTGAAACGTACAGTACAGCCAGTTGCAGGCTGGCTAAAAAAAGCTAATAACCAGCTAATAATTACTAACATAAGTTTGTCAGGCTCTCCGTTATATTCTGCTCATTAGGTACAATTTGCACAAGAACATATCATTTAAAAAATAAACAATGAATAGGCCTAAAAATAAATAAATTGATGATTTTAGCTGACACTGTAATTTAAATTTTATTTTTCCAATACTAGTTATCAAATAAAAAAATAAGCCTTGACCTTAAAATGTTATGAATGAAACCAACCATCACAAATTGGTTTAAAATCTGTTCTGAGTGCAGGAAAAGTTTACATGTTCACTCGTTTCTGTCTATCTGTGCTCAAAATTAAACCAACAATCCTAAACTATTTTATTTAGCATTACAATACTACTGTACCTATGAAACAATTATTATTAGGCAAAATGTGACAATATTTATGCATCAAAAATATTAGTAATTACATTTTTGTTTTAAAAACAATTAAAATGTGTGATACAGTTTGCAAATTCAGTTTTAACACAGGAAACCGATGGTATTGTTACTCAAGCTTCTGTCAGAATCTGAAACTGGTCCATATCTAGTGCGGACCATTTACATCTGCTGATAGTGTTGTATTTTTGCCCACTGAGTGGGACATTTATTTTATTTATTTTTTAACATCTTTATTGTTGAATAGGCCTGTGCTCCAGTTTGACTCTGCTGTCAGAGAAGCTGTCAGCAACTTGGTTGAGATCCTCAGAGCTCCAGCCAGCATCTGGAAAAGTGGTCAATATGTGCAGAGGCGTGAATTGCATGTTCGGTCTCACCCTGCAGAGAGATGGGTGCCAAATTGTGGGGGGCTGGCTGGCGGCAGATGGTGTGGGGTGTGAGATTAGACTAGGCATTGACACATGGCAGGAGGCTGTGCTGGTGTGAAGCTGCTGTGGGTGAGAGTGGAGTTCAGAGATCTGCTCCATGGGACTTGGCACCGACATTGAGGAGGAGTAGATTTACATACATACACTGTATGTGTCTGCCTCGCCAGCTCTGCTTCAGTCTCTGCTTCTCCAGCATCTTGTGGGAAAAAATTAAATGCAACATTTTTTTCTCTCTTAAAATAATCCAAAACAGTCTGCAGAGAATACAGCATGCTTCTTACGCTCCATTTTCCTCACTGGACTGAGCTGTGTGCCAAAAGTTTATATATAAACTGGATGAATAACTAAGTAATCACTGGCCATTGCTGCTTTGCATGTGGCTATGCTTGGAAAATAGATTTCTTTTTAATATTACTGCCAAAAGGCAGGATAATACTGCAGCGAGAGTTCATTAATGACAGGCCAAACCCATAATTCTTTAAGAAAGATAATGGGTTTTACACATATTGGGGCCCACTGGAATAACAGCATTTTTACTGGTGCAATTAGGTACAAGATCCTTGCTCAAGGGCATAAAGCCTGTATGCTGCTGTTTTCCCTGGTAAATGAGAGGGTAAATTCCCTGCACCTTTGGCTGGGGGTACAGGCTCTATATATATATATATTTTAATCCGAAACGGACTGGACTGAGAAGTAGTATTAGGAGCAGATGCGGTTTCACCAGTTGTTTGCTGATTGTTGCCACCGAAAGCCTGTAGGAGTCACGGGCAGGCGGGGGGTTGGGTGTGTGTGCTCTGTGAGGAGGAAGCTCAGCTTGGAGACACAGCCCAGAGGAGGAGCTGATCCTAAAAGGCGGTTCTAGTCCCAACCAGTCATTTTTGCTCCCCTGCCTGCTGCTTCGGGACACTACAGGGTTTTTCAAACATGCATGAATGAGTCAAAGCAAGACTCTGTGCGTTTTTGATGAAAGGATAACATTATAACATGATATAAAACTCAAAAAAAGTTTATTTTAAATGATATTGCCC
>NW_013952882.1:120929-130837 GCF_001266775.1 Austrofundulus limnaeus
TTAAGGTCTAGCGTTCCTTGAAGGAATGCATACCATCTTTCAAAGCAGATGTTTTAATCAACTTATGATTAGTGTGTGTGAATGATTGAAGTGTAAAACACTTTGCAGTCTGAAGGGACTAGATAGCCATTATATCATTTTACCATAAGATTAAAAGAGACAGATCTTATAACCTGCATATGCACAATCTGATGCAAGATTGGGAGAAGTATTTTAGCACTTGGAGTACGTATTGAAGATGACTCTCTACTACMACTCATGGGCATAATTTGCAGGTGGCTTAGGGGGGTTAAGACCCCCCCCCCCCAAATAATTTGAGCCAGTCAATATAAATCCCCCAATAAAATGACAAAATCTGCTCTGACACAATATATTTGGTAAAGAACACAGCTGCAGCGTTCTTGTTGTTTTTAGGTAACTTTGACCTGATTTCAAAATTTCTATGTACGTTTAAACGTAACTGCTGAAAATGACACGCAGAGTTTTAGTCTGATTCACATTATGGCTGTTTGTTGAATCATGTTGTAACGTTTCCTAGCTCAATTGTAGTGCATCAGGTAAGTACAGTACATACTCTTGGAAAAATTGAGAACTTTAGGTATGTCATATAATACATCTTAAAAATATTAAACATTTGTTACTGTTGGGAAAAATAGGGGGGGGGTAAGCCTTTTCTTAAGTGTTGAATTAACATGGAACAGAAAATGTGCAGAACAAACACAAAGAAAACAGGAAAGTTAAGTAAATCACAGAAAAAGCATTACAATAAATTTTAACTCCAAAATATCCAGAATTGTTTTGATTTAATAAACAAATAAATAAACAGGCAGAAACCTTGTTACCACTGCAAACCTCAGCTCAATCTGCAAACATGGCTAAACATTGCTAACTTTGTGTTAGCGGTTGAAACCAGGTTATGGAATGACTCCAAAGGTTAATTTGTCATACATGAAAATGCACCACATACTTTCTAAAGTTACTGTCTCCATGATCACATCAAACTGTATCTCAGTGTCTGTAAAACTGACTGAGTTGTAACCATTTTTATGTTGTAAGGTGAGCAAATATTTTTCACTGGGGGCCACATGAGGCACTTGAGCAATGTTGGAGGGTGGAAACCAACAATACCCCACTTAATTCTGCTTAATAGTCATTTTTTTTTACCCATTGTTAAAGGCACAGCGTGTAGGATTTGTTGTTTTCAGCGACATCTAGTGGTTGAGTGGTTGAATCGTACTCCGTGGTCCTCCCCCCACCCCCACCTCCTGCTTCCAAACGCAAAGGAGTTGCTACGGTGTCTCTCAGGTGTCAAAAACCTTTGATAATTCCAACCGCGATGYCTACCAGCAGCTTCAGGGCTAGTGATGTTTCAAGTGGTAAGATTATGAGCTTTAATAAGTAAAATTATCCCAGCTACAATGACAGACAACAAATATTACATTTATAGTATTACAACTAAAACCGTTTTTGACGCCGCCACTGCAGTTTGTCCTTCATGAGCCTTCGTAGACAAGATGGCGGTGCAAGGCGGAGATATAAACACCATGGAGATATAAACAGCTTTTTATAAGGTAAAAATAATAAAACAAGGTCTTTGTCTGCAATTATTAGACATGTTTTTATTATTGTCATTAGTGATTATCTCAATTTCTGCTAAAAGACTTGACAAAATCCTACACACTGTGCCTTTAAGAGCAGTAAATTAAACATTTTGATTGCTGCTACTGCTATGGAACAAGGATATGTTGTAAATATTTATATAAATATGTGAAATTGTGATGTAGGTGATAAAGTAAAGCATCCCTATATGCAAACAGTAAAAACAAAAACAACCATAACGTGGTGATGCAAAGAATAGCAGGAAGGTGGTCGTCAGTGACAGAGGATCTGTACCTWGATTTGTTGAACTTCAGCRCTGAGAATCTCTTTTCACATATGTAGGTAGGTAGATCTAAAGAGAACTGATCTAAGAGCTGCTTTGAGTGCATTTTTAAGTAAAAAAAATTGATGGGCCCGACAGAAGTCACTCATGGGCCACGTATGGCCCGCAGGCCACCAGTTGCCCATCTCTGTTGTGAGGTCTCTTAGTTGTGGCAGCCATCTTGAATTTAATCAGCTCTAAAAGTGAATCGGTTTTAGACGTGCATTAGCTTAATACCTTGTGATAGTTTCTTTATTGCTTTTTTTGCTTTTGTCAGCGGTTGATAAAGATCGATACATCCATATTAACCAACAAGCTCCTGTAATGAGCACAGAACATCTCATTATAACGACAGTCTTCCAATGCAGGAAATAAGTCCTGTCAAATAGAGAATGGAGCCTTTTTAAGGGAGTCAACAGGATAAGTTGTTTGTAGCATGAATGTCACATTTAACCAGAATAATGAGCTGCAATGGTCATTATGTCAGGAGAGACACCTGCCTGTTAGCTCAGGGTACRTAATTAGCTGTTGGCTCCTCTGATCAAACCTTTATTGAAGCCGTGAATTTTATGAAAACTGAGTTTAGTTTTGCATTTTTGAAATAAGCATTGTGTTCAGGCAGCTGACATACGCTGCTGACTGAATGTCTGTTAGCTACTCTGTTTAGCACGTGCTTAGAACAACATATAAATCAGAGCTGATGACCAAACAGTCTCATTTAAATGTATCTGATTGATGGAATGATAGAAGCTGATCCATAATTATRGAGGCTTTCACCTGCTCACCAGCAGATACAGGATTTTTAAAAGTCATGTTATTTTTAGGGTCAGATTTGCAAAACACTAGTTTTGACAGAACTCTGATTTTGTTCTGTAAGAATAAATAAATTAATTTTTGCCACAATTATGACAAGCCAAATACAAACATATTTATTTGCACGTGAAGGAAATTTTGTGACCAGTTAAATTTTAGACACAGTCTCATCATTTACTTTAAACAGTGACAGAATCAACATGTCTCTTAATGTGACCCTCTGCAGGACATACAAAGACTTGTTTAAGATTTCCTGTTTAGCAGTGCTGAYGTAAAAAGGTACCGCCCCCRGGGTGYGTGACCAGGGTGTTGTATTAAATATTATGATTTACGAGGGACACACGGACGATAGTGTAACCAGCATCAGGAGTAGRGAGAAGCCGTTGCTGCAGTGGTTCTGGGCAGGAAGGGAGTTTGTAGATCTGAAGAATAAACCTTTTTACTGAACTTGGTTTTCTGCGCAATTATTCGGGCATCCAATTATTGAATACTTTCTGACGCATGAATACAGATTTTCATTTTTTTTAAACGACTCGTTTATTCTGTAGTGTCCTTCCAAGAGAGCCGGCCATTTTGTAGTGCTGTTTGAACATTTAACTAGAATTTTGTTCATCCACTTATACAGTATGTCCCCTAGAAACTTGTCATGTTTTAATAAAGTARTGTACAGAAGTTGTACACAAAGTGGAAAACAGGAAAATGTAWTGCACCCTTAGYTAACACAGCAGGCTAAYTGAGGCTAAGGCTCTTTGGTTGACCTGTATTTAATCAGTTGACGATGTGAACCCAATAATTACTTTTTGAGAATGCCATCAAAATGAATGAAAAATGAATTYACATACAGAAACAGGCAAAAACATTATCACCCGCTTTTTGCCTTTCAGTGAGGATGAAGGAGATTATTATGGCCTATTTTTTTTTAATTATTATTGTCTTAGCTGGAGCATCAATCCCAATTTTGCGACAGACTGTGATTATATGCACCAAACAGAGAAACACAAAGACGCACACACAGTGAGAAAAGGTGGAAGATGTGTGTTGCGCTGGGCTGACTCCATCAGAGCTTCATCTGAACACAGAAAAGGCGAGACAGAAACTCGATTACTGGGAAATGGCAGTCTGCTGTCGTGTGACTGTGACAGTGTCGCGGGGGGACGGGGGAGGGGGGTGGGTTGTGACTCCAAGATGATACCATCAAAGTTCTGCTTTATTTTGCTTGATGAGGAAGCGATGTCGCATCCCTGGAGCTGCCTGAGGGCACGCTGATGTCATCTGCCTGTCAGACACAATGACGGGAAGCCTCCCCGCCTGCCAAGAGCCACGAGTAAATGCATGAATGGCTGAATGGTGTGCGCTGGTGGATTCATCAGGTCTCACAATGAATCCGGTCAGGGCGCTGATAATGGACAGAGGATGCATTAGCATTTGGCTCGATGAGGTAACTTGATAAAAAAGCTCGGACATATCCTGTGCAGTTGATAAGATGCACGCGGTCTTTGATGAATTCATATTCCGTTGCATTGATGCCTGCACCCGTGCTTGGAATTTATCACACTATCACGGGAATCTCTTTGGTGCGTCTGGAGCGGGTGGGTTGGTATAGGGTGGTGTTTACCACACATGCTCCACCCCTTGATCCTCAGAGACACAATAGAGCTGCGAGACAGAAAAACAGCAAGCAACTTCTTCAGAGTATTTTTAGGGGCTCACGCAAACGTGTGTTGGGTGTGTCTTTGGAGAACTTTGTTCCCCTGACTGATTTATCAACAGGGTCTTTTATGAGCCTCTAGCCCCTCTACTAAAGGAAGTGGATGCAAACATATGTGGTCTTTCTAGATTAAACCTCATTGGAGATCAACAATAGCCGCATTGGAGACATTTTAAATMAAGCCCTACATCGTAAACTTTCACACCCACGACAGGCCAGAGGTGCAGGAATTGTGAACCGATCAGAGCCAGTTCAAGTGAGAGGCTCATGAATGCTTATAGGAGTAGTCCTCTCCGAGAAATAAATCCCAACCTTGACTGCTCACCACCGCCAGACAGCGTTTAATGAGATGCAGCCAGATTGCTAATTGACTTCCTGGATTCCTCCTCGCCTATGTCTCCATGGCAACTAAACCAGCCATCGTTTATATACCCAAAGAGAGGAGAACTGTTTGATTTGTTTCCATTTTCCTTCTCTTTCTCCCCTGAATAATACATTGATGATTGCATTTCCCTCTCTGAAATCACTCCAAACTGTTAGCTGCTAATGTTATTAAAGAAATAACGAGGCTTCGTCAATGCAGAACATGATTAAAACGATTACATCAGTTAAAGGCATTATGACTCAGACGTTACAAGGCAGGGTTGTGAATAAGAAGCACTGTCGGTAAGGACCATTAAAGGAGACACTGTTGGTGCAGAGCAGGAAGTGGGGGCTGGGCTCRTCGCAGTGTCTGGTGTCCCGCTGACACCAACATGGCCCTCTCTGTTCCCTGTCAAAGTGACACAAACCAGTCCTGAACCTCTGCTGCCGGCCTCCTGATGGACGGCCGCTCTGTGAATCCCACCGCCTTGCTGACACACTGACTCCTCCCCCGCCCCCCAGAGATCAGATTATGTATGTCYTCCTCCTCATCAGACGGGTAACAAGATCCTGGATGCCTCATCCTGGTGCTGGGGACGAACACAGGACGTAAAACGCAAAGCCAGCACTGCTGTAAATTGCACCGACGCATGCAGCAGACGCAAGTCAATCCAAACAAACTGTTGATTAGGTTTAAGCTTTAAAATGCCCGATTGTTTATGACCTCCACCTCATTTCCTCTGTTCAGACAGAATGTCAACATCAGTATAAACTTGGATCTCAGTAAAACTTTTGTGTTTCAAACAGACTTTTGATGTATAATTTAGAGTCGAAGGATACTCAAAACATTTCTTTGTCGTGTTTGTTTTAAAAAGGTCCATGTGATTTGGATTTATGGACAATCACTTTGGTTGCTGTTTTTGAACTTAGTTTCAAATCAAAGATGCTGTGATTTTTAATACAGTCTATTTTAGTGAAGAAGTTATTTTCCTTAAAAGCTATGAAAAAATGTGACTAAACCAGTGGTTCCCAAACCTTTTTAGACTTGTGTACCCCCTGAGCCATTTTGTTATACCACTAGTACCCCCTCTGTCAAACGTAATGATGATTCTCCAAAACTATAATGAATAACAACTGATTATTAAATGAAAAATTATTTATTTAACCCCTTAGAACTTTAAATTCTCATTTTATTTTTTTCAACTCAAATTAAACATGAAGATAAAAACGTTGCCTTGAAAGTGATTAAATAAATAAAGCAGGTGCAGGAAGCAGCAGCGTCCAAAATACATCAAATACCCCAAATGAGCAAATTCCATGAAATTTCACATTTTATACAGGATTCTATTTTGTGTCTATTCGTGATTCCAACTGCATTTTCTGCATTGTAGAAATCATAGGGCCCTACATTTCRCAGTCCTACTTTTATTTTTTTTACACACCTGGGATGTTTTTCCATGTACCCCCTGTAATATGCTCGCATACCCCAAGGGGTACACATACCCSTGGTTTGGRATCATTGGACTAARCAATTTGTTGTACAGCTATGTGTGAAAGTAAATCAAACTGTGTGGTCTTAGTTCACCTTATGTTACATTCAATTTACCACAGATTATTTCTTTGTCATATGATAATAATAATAATAACAATAATGCATCAGTCTCATATACAGTAGCACTTTTTAGGACACTCAAAGACACTTTACATTATTCATTCACACAATGATGATGGTAAACTATAATGCAACCACAGCTGCCCTGGAGCAGACTGACAAAGGCAGGCTGCCATACTGCACCACCGACACRTTTGACCACCATCAGTAGGCACAACAAAGGGGTGAAGTGTTTTGCCCAAGGACACAATGATTGACAGCTTGAATAGGGGATTAAACCAGCGACCAACTGGTTACCGGATGACTCCCCTAACCATTGCCACACCCATCCCAATTATCCATCTGTTTTCTTTATCTACTTGTTCTTATTTGGATTTTTTTCTATATTTGTAAATAGAATTGATTTATTTTAAAGAAATTAAGAAATATTGAAAAAATGTGGGGAACTGGTCTCCTGTGGTCACTGGGTGAGAAGTTGGGTACATCCTGGACTGGTTACTGGGATTTGAAACCTGATCTTCCAGCACCAAAGTTGTGTGACTTAACCAGTGACCAGGGCCACACAAGACAATCATCTGTGCACACACTCAACTTTAGGGGTCATTTTAAAGTTTCCATTAACATCTTCATGCTTTGGTGGMTCAGTTGGTAGAGCTGTTGCCTTTCAGCAAGAAGGTTGCCAGAGCATGCAAACTTCACACCAAAAGGCTCAAGCCATGAATGTTTGTCTGTGTCTCAATTCACATATGTCATTGTACCGCACATTTTTTAATTGACATATAACTGCATCCAGGCTGGAGACAAGTCATTACCTCATGTGAAGTAGTTTCAGTATGTATATTGGAGTTTTGTCCACAGGCGATGGCATGATGGAGCAGAAGATGAATCAATAAAGCAGGACCTTGTCTGCAGTAGTCTGGGCAGGCTGTTGAAAGAGTCCAGTGAAAAGAGAAGCTTTCAACCTTCTATGTTTCAGCCTGCACCTATGGCCATGATGGATGGATGGATGGATGGATGGATGGATGGATGGATGGATGGATGGATGGATGGATGGATGGATGGATGGATGGATGATCTTCAGCTCATATTAAATGCGAAGTCAGGTGAAAAATATAGCATATTCAATTACTCCGATGTGTCGAGAACAAGGATTCCAACACAGAATAAAGACAAGAACGTTAAATGTAAGAACTGAAGCCATACAAACCACCTGCTGGTCCAAGTACATACATTTATTTGTCTCTGCATTTGGCCACAATCAAACAAGTGAGGTCACATTTATGCACTTTCTTCCAGGTCTGGCCACTCCCTAGGGACAAGATGTCACGTGGATTGAGTGATCTCTCTGTCATCTGACCAGATCCTTTGAACAATGGTCTACAACTGATGAAACGTATGTGTTGTAAGTGTTTAAGGTGTGTATAAACTAATCATATATATCCTGTAAAGTGCATTCTGTTTGAGTTGAGTCACTCAAACCAGATTGCATTTCACYGAATCACATAAAAACAGATTATTTCTCAAAATAAGTTGTCAAAACATGTTTTACTTCACCTAAAAAAAGAGCAGTATGTATGGTGCTTTTAACAATCAGCAATAAACAGAATAAATTTCCTTCAYGGGTATGAAAGTTGGGTAAAATGTATTCCTTTAATAAATGCTAGGCATTCAATGTAAAATTATCCTTGCAGATATAAGTCACACATTCACACACACACTTGTTTTTAACTCCAGATAATCCCACAGACACTGTATTAATGAGAAACTGAGAAGACAGTGAAGCAAATAGGGGGGATTATTTCTATTGATTTCCTCTGTTTCTTTTAAATTTGCTTCAGGGGGTTAAGACTTGATTAGATGGGGTTCTGGGTCTAAACTTATTGATTGTTTGTAGGCCCCCTTTTAAGCCACTTTGTTGGTTATTACCTATCCTCCCACTCCCCTGTGGGCAGCATTTGCCCTGGTACCAAACACAACCAGTCGTCATCCCCCAACCTCCCACCCCGGATAGCTCCCCAAGACATTTAATTGAAACAGACAAAGGAATGCCTCTGTTATCCCATGGGCCCAATTCTATTAGCTTCCTATGCACCTCCCCTGAGAGAGTTGTGCAGCCGTGAATGAAGGGTAACACCAGTACACCACCTTCCAATCTCATCTGGGACTGAGCATACAGCCTGCAGGCCTGGTCAGGAAAAGGAAGGATGTTTTCCTATTGTAGAGAAGCTGCTGTAAGACAGCGTCCTTATCAGAGTGCTGATGATGTTTACCCATTCTCACKGTAATGGATTCATACCCAAACACGTCTGTGGGTAGATGCAGATGCTCCCACTTGTCTCYGAAGAGATGTCAACCTTTCTGCCCCGGTACAAGCGGACAGGCAATTATTTGCATGATCACACAGTCATTGTGCTGCATTCAAGCACTGCAAAATTTAATTATCTGCTGGTAAATTCTTTCACAGGAGACAAGTAGCAATGTGGGCCTATCCTCATTTGCCGTAGTCAGTTTGTATACTCACCATGCATGCCAAGTTGTATTTTATTTTCGCCTGCTGCTGAAGGCGACAATGTTTTTGCCAGTGACTGTGAGTGTTGATTCGTCTGTACTGAAAACTCACGAATCACTAAACAGATTTGAATGGAAGCATAGAAACTATGTGAATGTGCTGACATCCACATCAGAATAGGAGACAATCTAATCCCAGATGGCTGCCACAGAAAAGCACACTCAAGCTGTTTCCAAATTCAGAGGCTGGGTTCTCTGAAGGCCAAACTCGTCGGCCGCTTACGTCACAGCACCGCACCGGAGGCTGTCCAAATCAGAAGACTCCTCCGATGCGGCCGACAAATGCATCCTTCCTTTGCCCTGATTTAAAGGACGGGTCCTTCTCGGCCCACCATATCTCATAATGCATTACAAACTGACCTGAAATTTTTTCTGCTAGTAATGGCAGACAAAGTGAGAGAAAAGAATACAGTTTGAATAAAATCTGGTGGTATAAAAATATTAAGTTTCTAGTGGTTTTGTTGTTAATGTTTTTGTCATTTGTATAGACATGTTTTTAACAGAGTTGTAAAGTAACTAAGTACAAATACTTTGTTACTGTACTTAAGTCGATTTTTTGGTAGCTGTACTTTGAGTAATTATTTTTCAGCCTACCTTTTTCTTCTACTTCTTACATTTTCACACAGTTATCTGTACTTTCTACTCCTTACATTTTTAAAAAAGACCAGAAGTAGAAAGTTGTTACTTTAGTTTCATTTTTGCTTGTTTTCATTCCAGATTGTTATTGTAAAAAAATAAATACTATCCATATAAATTGTGCCTCCTAGATAGAGTGAATTTAATTGTGGTTGAATGAGAAGTATAAATAATAAAATTCTGATACCGTACTAGTTTGTACACAAACAAATCATGTCGTACTCCAGCAGGACATAGCAGATATACAACCTAGTACGAAGATGCACGTGGCAGCATATATATATATA
>NW_013952882.1:130904-133132 GCF_001266775.1 Austrofundulus limnaeus
AGAGAGAGAGAGAGAGAGAGAGAAACACTGGGGTCAGTGGATTTAATTTCTAAAAAAAAAAAAACCAATAATACCAAGTCAAGATAGGAGCACAGCAGAAATATACAATAATTATGATGCTGCATACCTATTTAGTATTCAGGTGACCACAATCTTACAAGAAAACACACATCAACGCTCACTCAGCTCTCACTATAAAAGTCAGATGTCATGTCATATTTTATTTCAGCAGTTTTGCCATCATAAAACCATCCAGCAGTTGGATCATRGTGTAGCATCTTGTCTGTTTATGAGTGGAAGTTTTGCAGCCCGTAAATTGTTGTTTGACGCTTATTTTTAATTTTAATTATTTATTGTTTTGTTTTGTTATATTGTTTCTTTGCAGTGATTGAAATCAACCCTCTGATATGCTCTGAAAATAATTTTTTAATAAGTGCCCCAGAAAAACAAAGCCATGACCTGTTCTTTCAGATAAGTTGGTAAAAGGGTGGCAATAGGAAAAGTAAAGYAGGAAATTGCAGAACATAAATAAACCACATGTTTACTAATGAAATGTGAGACAAACAGAGCTTCATAATTACTTGTGTAGAAGTCTATTAGTTTTGATAGACAAATACAATTATTTGATTCATGTTACTTTAGCGATTTTGCAACATATGTTTAATTGTAGCATGCAACATTTTCCAAATCAGTTTGTGTAAACAACAAYAGAAATTCAGTGTCAGCTGAAAAACAGAAACTTGGTTTATTAGTTCATGTGATACTACACCTCTTAAAATGTAAGCAGAGAACAATAAGTTGCTGTATCCCATTTACAACTCAMACTCGAGCAGGTTCCTTTTGAATAAAAAGGAAGCAGATGTTCCACCAAATCTAATTAGTTTTGATAATAGCACTCACAGTAACTTTGTGCACCTCACAAAAGGTATTGTGTTACATTCATTGCTCAGTCAAACCGTTGTGTAATCCATTCAAWGCAATTATGATACCCTAAACCAGAATCCAAGTCAATCTGTTAGAGTCCAGTCTTTGTGAAACAGAAAGTTCTCAGGCGCTTGTCTTTGGTGCTGCTAAGGTGACGGTGAATTCAAGAAAGGAAGGAAACCTGGGTTAGAGCACCAACTTAAAAAACCTACATTCAGTCCTGACCTCAAGGTTTCCAGACAGTTTGCAAATATGAAGCAACAATTTTGAGTAGTTCTACAAAARCCAACTTGCACCATATCTGTTTACAGAATCCTGTGATGAACCAGGGGCAYATATTTCAGAAATGTGGGTACATAGAAAGCATACTCCATGTAAAAGCAAAGCCATGGAGGGTTGGAGCAAGAGGGATTGTTTTGTGACAATCAATGATCCAACAAAGAATTGTGGTTTAGYTAAGGTTTAAATGACATGCAATTTAATCTGACAGCTATGTCAGGCGCTGTCAGTGGCAACACTGCCCTTTCAGTCTCRTCCTGAAAGACAAAGAGTTAGTTGTATCATCTCATCTACGGAAGCTTGTCAGTGGTCACAGGTATCCTGGTGATCTCTGTTCCTATCACCTTGCACGGTTATTCAGTTTGTGAGGACAACCTGCTCATTTGTCCCAAATTTCTTTCATTTCTTGATAATTTAAGGTAACTCCTGGTGATATTAGGGCCTTGGATATTCTTCATTCTCTGACTTGTATGTTTCTCTACGTTGAATTACTTTAAAGCGTGTGCATATTTATGCAGTCACTTATTTACAATGTATATATTTAATTTAATTGGTGTTAGTTTAGAAATTTGATTTTATTTTGCCAATCCATCCACCCATCCATTTTCTGTACATGCTTGTTCCTTTCAGGGTCATGTGAGTCACTGGTGCCCTTATCCAGCTGTCACAGTGCGAGGGGCGGGGTACACCCTGGACAGGTCGCAAGTTTTATTTCACCATTTAATATTTTATTTATTTTTGTCAAAAGCTATATTTTATTGTTCATGATTGATTAAGGACAGCAATAAAGCCATAAAACATTCAAATATTGAATACTTTTTATAGGCACTCTAGTTAATTTGGTCTAGCCCTGTGAATGGTATTATCCACTTTTTTTGTGTGATACTGTCAGACATTGGGAGTGGTGTTAAAACACAGAATATGTTAAGAATATGTTTCAGCTACTTCAACAACATCAAAAAAATTGACTTAGTAAGTCAATGAGATATTTTGCCAAAAGATCGATAGTCTACTATATATATATA
>NW_013952882.1:134037-136605 GCF_001266775.1 Austrofundulus limnaeus
TGTGGATCTTTATGATAAATTAAAATAAGATTTAAAACTCTTTCACCTAGAGAACATGGCAAGTTGTTTTTATTTTTTTAATATATATAATTTTTGACTGGAATGTTAAACAGAATCATCTTTGCTTTAATATGGGGCAAACAAATGTTCTTAGTTAATGTGGTTTAATTAGAAAAACTCAGTGAATCTCACAGACAGCCTGCGCGTACAGCGATGTGCTCATACAGCAGTCTCTCAGGAGGAGAGTTTAATCACTCACACAGAGTTGGACAGATCTGTTCAATAACAACATTCTGAACACATATTTAATATAAAGTTAKGTTTTACAGACCAAAGTCTCTGGTAGTTCAGGAGCAAAGTGCAGGAGGAGAGGAGAAGCCAGGACTGATCGCTGCAGCAGCTCGAGTTGAGCCGGCTCGCTGCTTCAACCAAACATGCTCTCACTGAAAGTCCCGCCCTGCTCTGCTCTGATTTGACAAAACGGCTCTGGAGTTCGTCTGATTTGTTGAAGGCAGTGTCCGTTCAATCCTTATATCAGGGTCCCGCTGTGGTGCACCGAACAACGATCCAGTCACACCAGTGCTGCTGGATTCTTTATTTTATTTTACTTTTTAAAAGAAATTAGGTCACATTTGCGACCAAACTGGTTGCACTCTAGAGCACTCTAGCTGAACTTTAGCTGTTGTTTTGACAGACAACCAGGTAAAATGTTAGGTACGCAAGGGAGCTTCATTACGTTACATCTGGTGCGCTTTTTCCTTTTTTGACCGCACATGCGTACATGCGTACTGCTTATGTGGCATTCTGTCTATGTTCCTACCCTCATCTATGGTCACAAGCTTTGGGTAGTGACCGAAAGAACGAGATYGCAGATACAAGCGGCCAAAATGTGTTTCCTCCACAGGGTTTCTGGGCTCTCCGTTAGTGATAGAGTGAGAAGCTCTGTCATCTGGGAGAGACTCAGAGTAGAGCCGCTGCTCCTCCACATCGAGAGGAGCCACTTGAGGTGGCTCGGGCATCTGGTTAGGATGCCTCCTGGACGCCTCCCTGGTGAGGTGTTCCAGGCATGTCCCACTGGGATGAGACCCAGAGGAAGACCCAGGATACGCTGGAGGGACTATGTTTCTCAGCTGGTCTGGGAACACCTTGGGATTCCCCCAGAGGAGCTGGCCCAARTGGCTGGGGAGAGGGAAGTCTGGGTCTCTCTACTTAGGCTGCTGCCCCYGTGACCTGACCCTGGATAAGAGGAATAAAATGGACGGAGGGACAGACCACAGGACATGTCTCCTAAAATTACGGTCTTTGTCCCTGTGTGCATTTGAAAACTGGCTTTTTTGTGTTTCCTTTAAAGTAATGGCTTTTTCATTCAGCCCATGTGGATACAGAACTCATTTCTGTGGATAATGACACACTCTCACCAGCTTCAGCTAGCATCGTCACCAGGTCTTTTTGCTTTTATTCTTGGGATGATATGCACATTTTGGACCAAAGAATGTTCATCTCTTGGGGCGGCTGTGGCAGAGTGGTTAGGGGAGTTGTCCTGAAGTTCACCCGTTTGATCCCCACATTCCAGCTGTCTCAGTTGTTGTGTCCTTGGGCAAGACGCTTCACCCCTAATGCCTCTGATGTGTGTCTCATCAGTGTATGAATGTGATTGGCACTGATTAGTCTCCGTAGATGATTGTACATGTTAGCTTTGTAGGAGATCTAGTAGAGTGCTGTATGAATGGGTAAATGAGAACACAGATTGTAGTGTGAAGCACTTTGATTATCCTGGTTGGGTAGAAAGGCRCTGTACAAGTACAGTCCATTTACCATTTGTACACAGAACCTGTCTCCTTCCTGAACAGTCTGATGGCTGGACAGTCCCATCTTGTTTGTACTTGTATATAATTGTTTGTACAGAAGAACGAGGCACCTTCAGACATCTGGGAATTGCACCCAAGGTTGAACCAGACTTGTGCAGGTCCACAGTTCTCTTCCTAATATGTTAGCCGATTTCGTTCAACTTTCCCATGATGTTACACAAGGAAGCAGTGTGTTTCAGGTGTACCTTAAATTACATCCACAGGTGTGTCTCTAATTAAATTATATCCACAGGTGTGTCTCTAATTAACTCAGATGTTATCAATAAACCAGGGATGCACCGATATGAAAATTTCAGCTGATATCTATATCTGATATTATTGGTGTTATGGCCGATAACCGGTATTTACAGATATTACAGAAACACACAAATTATTTATATACATATACCCACAAACACGGCTTTTTTTGATACCGTAAATAAACGACCAGACCACTTACATGGCTCTCTACTTCAGTTATTACTGGCTGCGCAGCGTCAATATCACGATTATGATCAAACAGATACCGCTCGACCAACCTTCTCCCCTCCCAAAAAACAAACACGAAGCTAAAAAGTGGGAAATCGATATCGGATGTTAATATTGGCCCAGTTTTAATTATCAGACTGTTAAAGGGCCAATATTATGTGTTTCTCAGGCATATATTTAAATACTATACCATAATAAAGTATCGATGTCACCTTTAGCTGTTATTAAAATG
>NW_013952882.1:137845-140544 GCF_001266775.1 Austrofundulus limnaeus
CTTCAATACACTTATCAGAAGCTTCCAAAGAGATGACATCAAATGTCCCAAATTGTTTAAAGGCATAGTTATCTCAGTGTCTTTACACTTTTGACTTTGAAGAAAGTAATAAAAGTTTCCTTAAAAATGTCTCTCTCAATATTCTGGTGTTTAGCAAATAGAAAAGAAAATTGGAAATTCTAAATGACATAAAAAGAGAAAGTTTTTTAAATCTGATTTCACATCAGACAGTGTGAAAAAATGCGTGTGTGCATGCATTTTAAAGTGTGTGCAAACTTCTGGTTTCAACTATAGATGTACTTTACTGACTGAATAAGAGAGTGAGAGAAACAGAAAGTGAGCTTCTTAACATTCCTGACGATGCCAGGCGTCTCTTCCCACCTTGTCATTTCCAGGTTAGAGCTCTGCTCCATTTCTGCTTTTGTGTCTGAGGTTATTGGCTAAATTGATTTCTCCCTGACCTTTTCTGTCCGCTTCACTGAGGCAAAGACTTCTTAATGATCTTATGCTGTCAGAAATGCTGAAATCACAGATCCCTACAGACAACATTAGTCGACAATACATGGGCTGGAATAATGATCAAAGCAGTGAACATGGTTGACATACAGCAGCTTGAAACAACAAGAGCACCTGTTAATATGCTGTGATTTGAAGTGAAATCTACTTTTGGGAGATTCAAATGTTAGAAGACTGAAAATTTAACTTTGCAAGTTTTTCCCCTTTCATTTTTGAGTTTTAGCCTTGTCATTGTACATTATAGGTTATTTGTTATTCTGTAAAAAAAATAAAATAAAAAATCATCTAACGTAGAATTCCTCCACCTTATCAGTAGTAYAAACACATGATTTCAGTAATACTTATGAAACAGATTTTACATKTTTATGTATTCATTTTAGCATTTCAAACTAGCAATACATTAAAAGCTTTCCTTGAACAATACATATACGGTATATTGAGGAGTGACAAAGTTTTAACCTTTGGTCAAAACACATTGCGATTGAGTCATTAGACAAACAGGGCTGACTCCAATACTTAAAGTTTTAAGGAAATTATCTTGTATAGTATTTGGAATTATTGTGACTGACTCTCATCTACAGACACATCCCATTTATATTCTTAATGTCACAAGAATACTGTATATACAGAGTCTTACTGTATCTCAGTTATTTAAGGACTTGAGGAGGTAGATGGAGGATTCCAGAGTGAAGACGATGAGGAGTACAGATAAGTGGTCTTGTTTGCAGATTTATTGCCAGGCAGGACAAAATATAAAGCTGTGCAGTTAGAGGTGAGTTGTTGGTTTTTACAGTCTTGAAGATTACTTTTTTTCCAGTCGAGGAATCCACAAGGGTGACTGAGCTTAATTGAAGACACTGTGAGTCTCAAGGTGATCAGAAACTTGGAGGAAAGCCCAAGGACCAGAGACTGGAGGCATGAACCTCAGCGATCACAATGAGGTAACAGAGATTATAAACTAGRCTTAAAGTAACAATATCAGAGAGGTTGAACTCAGTGCTGTGAGGTAACCRACATTCTGTTAAAGAGTTGTGGATCCAAACAGCTTTAAGTTTTCAGGTGAGCTCATTAGCTGAATTGGGAACAACTGGAGGCACTTAGCTCTGCCCTACCACTTAGCTGTAAGAAGTGTATGACCRTAAACCCCCAGAATCCCCTCATAGTACTGAATATTTTCTGAAAGTTTCATTAAAGTCCATCTTGGTTCATAAGATATTTTGCGAACATATGAAGTTGACTGCAAAAATTTGGCTCAATATCTGAAAAAAATACATCTTGAATGGAGTTTAGGCCACTCTAAAATTTAATATTTACTTTCCAGTAATGTCAAAATATAGAGTCATGAGATATTTTGCTAACAGACATCCTAACCCGTTTAATCCCAAATGTTTCCCTGCAAAATAAGTGAATATTTCATTCCTTGGGCCTCCCAAACAAATAGTATTTGTATAGGTTTTGTACTTGGCAACGATTGTTCCCGGTGGGAAGCAGCTAATCTAAATTTACAAAAATTCTTTATTCTGACCAGTTTTCACATGCAAAATATAAATAACAATAACATATTATAACAAGGAATGTACAAGTTCGACAGTAAGAATTAGTGGAGTCCATGGCCCCCTTGGGGGGGGTGGGGGGGTTGCCAACGGGCATTAGGGGGCCTGAGAAAGCTGGAGGGGACGATAAGAGGGAAAAGATGAAAGCCTAACATTTAAATCTAATGAATGTTTTAAATTATGTTATTAAATTCAACATGTTTTTCAATTATTATTTGAAAATATTAATAAAAATACACTGAAATTGTGTTCAAGTGAGCAGTTTGATTTCTTTTGTTCTGTTCTTACTGTCAAAAGTTGTTTTTTCAGTGGGATTGTAACAGTGTTTAAAACATTTTAGTTAATGAAATTCTTATGTTAAACAAATATAATAARAAGTTTAAAGTTGATCTTTACATATTTTGTAGCATTGTTTTGGATAGGTTCCCTGCCAGAAGTTAATGCTGTTTGGGGGGCCATGGCATGGAAACGTTTGGGAACCCCCCATCGTTTTGGGACTCTTTCAGGTATAGAAAATGGGAATAGAAATGGAATTGGAACGGACAGGGATTGCCAATGCATTCTGGGAGTTTAGGAAACGGAAGTTAGCAGTAGAGTTAGCAGAAGTTAGCAGCAGAGCCGGTTTAGCAG
>NW_013952882.1:140584-159323 GCF_001266775.1 Austrofundulus limnaeus
CTGCATTATCAACAGCCACACTCATTCTCACAATCGGAGGAGGAATACGGATTGCGTTTTTACAGCTTTTCGGCATGAAAACAACGCAGAGAAACCCAGGTTGCGGAGCTAACAGACGTCGTATGGTGGGTGGTAGCTGCGACGAACCATCGCCACCTTCAGGTCAGGAGTATTTCCAGAAACGTTTGTGTGATCACGGCATTTCCACACAAGGTTTAATGAAATATTAAACTTATTAACTGCCTAGCTTAGGATTGTTCACATGTAACGTATAACTAGTTAACGAGTTAACTAGGTAGTTTTCTAAACCGATGAGAACCCTAAAAGCCAGGAATGCACAATTAGCTTTATGTCTTTGCACAAGCTGCRCTACAAGCTACATAAAGTTATTTTATCCTTWACAGGCAAGCCAGCCTACGAGTTCTTGGGTTGTCATCCTGACYGGGTACCTTCCTTACAYCCTGCACACAGAAGTTCAAGCTGGAGGAAAATGTCATCCTGAAGAAAGAGCTGTTCTGAAAAATAAAATGAATGAGCAGTTCTTACAAGACGATGTCATGGTCAAGTAKTTCACTGGGCTTCCATGTTTGGCTGTTTTGGTGGGAGGGGATGCCTCAGCTTCTTCTCTGTCCAGCACAGACTTGAAACTGAACTGAACATTAAAATTGTTCCACATAGAAGTGTTGTATGACTGAAGAATATTTCAGTTTTGAGTCTCTTTATTTGTGGGAAAAACGTTGAACATTGCTATAACATATAAAACATGTCAAGGTTACAGTAAACAAACTGTGAATAAAACAGGTTAAACATGTCAAATTCCACTGTGAGCAAATAAAATGCTATTTAAATACAAACTTATTACAATTTAAACTGAAAATGTACTGCAGATATTTCACATGAATAATGCTCTAATAAAACTGATAAAATGGCAGTTTAATCTGAAATATGCATAATTTCTGTAAACACGTAAGTAAACACAAATATTGTAAACATTTATGTGCTGCTAATGAGGAAAAATAAAACTTAAAGGAAATGGAAAAAGCTAAAGTCAGCATCAGTCAGTATGCTGGAGCATCACTGACTGTTTTGGTCCCCTTGTATCTGAACAACTTTAATTTTAAACATTAGAGCACAAACGTGTGCAAGACTCTGCAATGCCTCAATGCACATGCAGTGTGCACAGTCCACTTGGCCTCTGGAACAGAATCACCCATGTTCGGAGTGGTGGTTCATTCAGGCACTGAGAGTGCAGAATCTAGGAAACGAAAATGTGTAAAATTAATGTTACAATATGAATATAAAATTGCTGTAAAACAAATTACTTTCACRTTACTACTTTTCAGTTGTAAATATAGAGTAAGTGTACAATCAGTTCTAGTTTTTCAAGGTTTTAATGCATCATTTTAGCCGATGTGAAARAATTTATCAGTTTTATCTGTGTGTAAAAATGCATTTATGTGCCTTTAACATGCTCCAGGACAGGTGATCATGAATTCCACCAATTTGGAACAAAGAAATATGTTCTACTCTATAATAATAATAATAATAATCAGAATAACATAATGTTTTACATTAATCACCAGAAACCACATGTAAAAGTGTTGCATAGGTTGAAGATTACATCTACTGAGTGTTAACAACTTTACAATGTGAGGTTGAAATGAAAGTCTTTAAAATACAATCTGAAACCAGAAGAGCTTTAATGTTAAACACATCACCAGAAACAACACGTAACTTTAGTGTTTAGGCCAGTAAATCTGCAATGATCAGAACTGTTGTAGTCAAAAGAGGTGNCATCGTGCCCCACCTCCAGGCCTGGCTCCAGAGGGGGGCCCCGGTGACCCGCGTCCGGGCGAGGGAACGCCTGAAAGTAGAGGAAAGAAACTGAAGCACCAGTCAAATGCCTGTACTGATTGGATATAATAGCAATGTTTTTATCAATTATATTGATATTATCTTTCCCCACCCCTACAAAGTCTGTAACAAACTCAGGTGTTAAGCTAATATCAGCTCCTGGTGATTGAAATGATAAACTGGTGTTTGATAACATACMTTTTTAATATCCATGGTTTTTATGTTTTCACACATTTTATTACATTTGCAGTTAATTGTACCAAAAAAATCATACTCAACTATAGTTCATAGGTACTGTTCAGATATGTTTCTGCGTTAAACTTTGTGTTTAGTGTGAAATGTTGTATTTTCTGGCTGCCAGCTGCAGAGGACTTTAAGTAAGCTTCCCACCTTATCACATCACACAGGCAGGAGGCTACAGGAAGCTGCAGCTGCCAAAATCGCCTCGTTCACTCCAAACTTTAAAAGTAAAAAAAACTTTGATTGATCAGAACATTCTACATATTATTAAATTCTTCGACATTACATTTTTTAATGTCCAGTTATGCGATTCCATTCTCTTTTTCCAAACAGAGGAAATCATTTGACTCAAGAGAATGTACTCGCTCTTATGTTTTCTCTGCTTTGGCAGATCATCAACACATTTTATCATTCATGACGTAATCTGGTCCTATTGCCAACCTCTACTCTGCGGTGTATTTAGTGAGAAGCTTAGCTCGCTTAATATCTCATTTAGCTTTCCCTTTTAAACAAAATATAACAGTGAAGCCTTAATGCGGTTTTAAATAATCCATACATTAGCCAAAATTTTGTGGTTATATTTTCGATGATGTATTATTGTGTATTGAAAAAAAAAAACGTTTTATGAGTATAAGTGCTAGAGGTTATCCTGCTTCCTTTGCACTGCCCATAACACAGGCTTGCATATGGACATGATTGGCTTTTATGATGCAGGCTGAACCACAGTACTGAATCATACTCTGCTGAGTGGTGCTCCGTCTCTCTCTGTTGGCAGTTCATGCATTAGGTGAAGTGTAAAACGTGGCAAGCATGTTGACATTTATGTGATAAGGGACAAAATTATGTTGAAAAGTCCTGTTGGTGCAAAAATTGCAGCCATGTGTTGAGTGCAGGATTGCACTTTTTTCCCCCAGCAGATCAGTTCTGTGAAAAGTTGAGTGATGTCAAACGGTACTAGAAATAGCCACAAAAAAGTGTTATATTTACACAAGTAGATCAACTGAGCCTTCTTAAGTTTTTCCCTACACTTGAGGAAACAGCATCTCATTCCATTCTTTGACAGAGAAGAGTAAAGCCTACATGCTGAGGAGATTACAATGACTGATGAGAGTTACATTTGTGTGATTAAATTTGTATTAGATTGACATTTAAATCAGAAGATTGGTGGTGGTTATCTTAGGGTTCTGTAATTGATGGGGTGTGGTTGAAGCCGTTGTTGCCTGTGTGTGTGCCTGGTGTGTTCATATAGCAGCCATATCTCACTTGGTTGACTTAGAGAGATTCCCTTATTATGAATATTTACAAGGTATGCAAATTTATTGTGGCTTATATGGAACTGCTTCAGATTCTATGTTCTGTTTTTCTCACTATTGTTTTTGGAGGATCCTTTCTGAGGATGTCTTTGAGGGATTCCCAGGGAAGTGAAAGCTCTGTAGTTTACCCATAAATTGGTGCTTGTATTCTCTTTGATGCTTTTTTTGTATTGTTCCAGAAAACACACAACTTGGCCTATATTGTCTCCAAAATGTGAGTCTCATGTGGCAAACAAAGTGGCAGCAAGACATTATTCATGCTGTGGTGCTGCTTCTCATGCTGGTGATATGCCTAATGTTCAACATGAAAAACTTGTGAAGGTGATTGTGCCATTAGTGCCTTTAATCGTTTGCATCTGTAGAGCCCATTATTGTGTCCCAACAGGCCAGGCATATAAGTTCAGTGTTCGTAGCCAGAATGATCACATTTCAGGTAGGAGGAAGTCTAAATTAAATTTCTAGGCCAAAGACAACAGCCTCTAATAGCACTTGTCATCACACGTGGTTCCCCAGCTTCTCTGTATTCAGGGCTGTTGTGCTTTGTGTCCAGAAGTAGGTCGAATGCTTCTCACCAAACAATTTGAGCAAGAGCCAGTAATTGGACGAGCAAAGTGTCGACCATCTCCCAGCTGGTCCATGTCAGCCAGCCCGTCCGCCACTTAATATGCAGCTCTGACCTGGCACATTTCATGGACCCTTTTTCATCCCTTTAATCATCCCTTTAATCATCCCTTTAATCATTTAGATTTCAAAATGCAGCAAACGAAACATCTGTTGTGGCTATGGACACAGATCCTTAATCAGAGATTACAAACACAGCTGACTGTGAGTTCATAACAAATGTTTGCACATACGGAGGAGAGAGACAACCAGTTAAAGGTTGGGTCCCACTGGGTTCTGACAGTTGGCGACGGGTTGGTGACTAGTTGACAAATAGTAAGGGAGTCTCCCTTCATGAGGGTTCTCTTTTTTTGCGCGAGTCACAAAAGTTCGCAAATTTTTATTTGACTTTTGAATATGTTCCAAAACGTTCTGCTACACATTTTCTCATAAAAGTTGTCAAGAGTGTGTCAGTACCATCTAAAACCCTTCTTAACTTTGTTGGGGGTCTTTTCAACCTGTTTGAAGAGTGTATTTTGAGTGAACTTTAAACAAAAAATGTGTCCAGTTCGAAACGTCCATTTATGAAATAAAAAGAAAAGTAAATAAGAACTTGTGGTTCCTAAATTGAAAAAAGTGTCATCTGTATGAGACTTAACCTCAAATGGAAGAGTTCAGGTATCTCGGAGTCTTGATCACAAGAGGGGGTGAGGTGGACCGGGGCATAGATCAACAGATAAGGGCCATATCCACTGTAATTAGAAAATTACTGTCATTCATTGTGAAGAATGATCTTAGCTGAAAGGCAGGCATTATTATTACTCTACAATCTATTGCTGGGCGGCTGTGTCTGAGTGGTTAGAGCAGTCATCCTCCAATGAGAGAGGTGGGGGTTCTATTCCGCCACTTTTCAGTTGCATGTTGAAGTGTCATTGGGAAAGACACTGAACCCTTGTGTCTAATGTGTGTCCCATCAGTGTATAAATGTGATCTAAAGCACTGATTAGTCTCTACTGYATAGTACGATTTATCCAAATTCATTTTGTAGACATACACTGTTCAGTTCATTTACCATTTAGTATCAGTTTCACTAGCAAGGATCACACCACAAAGATATAATTTATTGTAGGGAGGCATTGAAGGGATGAGGGGATGAGGAGATGGAGGAGCTTTGCTAGATCATCTGGGGAGAAAGCTGGAGGGCTTGAGAGATGAAGAGTCAGCGTGGGGGTATGGTCTTTGGGAAAATTAATTCCTTATATATTTTCCCGAGCCCGCATAGGACCCCCAAGATGGAACCTGCTGTAAAAGGAAGTAAAGCATGGAAATGAGATTGAGGGAAGGAAAAGTAGGATGAGGATGATGCGATGAAGGTTAGGAAGGGAAAGAGGTGATGGGATGAAGAGGGATGAGGTGAGGGAAGGTAAGGGATGGTGGGGTTTATGAAACATAACAAACTGAGAGGAATGGACGCCTAGAGATTAAATAGGGTGCTAGGGAAATTGGAGGTGTGGTTTTGGGCGTGGTCCTGCTCCCAAACCTAAGTTAACATATTAACTTCTTCTGTCTAGGTACTAGGGCTGGGCGGTATACCATTTTGTACCGAAAACCATTTTTTWAATTTTTATATGAATTTTCTGAATACTGGACATAGCGGTTTAAATTGCCTGAACATGTGTGGAATGTTTCGTCGCGGCCGCCAGTGAACTGTTTTCCGGGGGACACGTTTCCCGCAGCATCCCTAAGCGCATTAGCATGCTAACGTTGCAGTAACTGGCGGSGGGTTGTGTTTCAGCTGCTTATATTGACTGACGTCAATAAAAAGTCCCATTTTCACCATCGCTGAATGTAGTAAACAACTCCAGTGACGTGCACGGTTAGATTTAACTCACGACATTATAATGGAGATGTTAATGCATGGAGACTTTAACATGCTTCTATTGTGAAAAGCCCAGGGGATGTAGTTTTGTAGTAGAGCTGAGTTGACTGGTGTGCAAGGTGAGTTGTTCCTTTTAAGCTYTATTAACAGACAACGATTGACCTGATAATGTTATTTTCTCAACCCTTTATGATCGGACCAAAATATGTGATTACTGTCTACAACCAGGCAAAGAAGAAAAGACGTACAAAGAGAAGGGAAACAGTGATACAAAGGTACGGTAWAAGAAAAATGTCAATAAGCAAAGTTTGTACATTTTATTATCAGCTGAGCTGTGGGGGAAAAATAMCATCAAATACTGTGAAACCAGTGTAATTGTTGAAAATACTGTGATATAAAATTTAGGTCATACCGCCGAGCTCTACTAGGTACCAACGCTCACTTTTTGTTAGGAGGTTTGAACCACGACCGAAAGCTTGAGGTTCTGGATACAATGACTAAAATGAGCTTCCTACGTAGGAGGCCAGGTTCATGCTTAGAAATTAAGGGGCCTTCTGGGAAGAGTTCAGATTAGTGTTGCTCTTTAAAATGAGGAAGATGGGAGTATTATGTATCCTCTCTGATGTGGAAATGCCTTGGGATCCCCCAGGAGGAACAGGAACCTTCAGGGAGAAGGACATATACAGTATTGCCTCCACAATCTGACCATGAGTAAGTTAGCAATAGAAGATGATTGGATGGATGGAAGTACTGTAGCATGAAGAGGACAGAGGTGGGCAACAAAACAAAGTGCAAGCATGCACACAAAAATAAGTTGTGATCTTCAATTGGTCATGCAATATTTGCTTACACAGCTTGTTGGTTATTTAGTAGGAAACACCGTGTTTTTATTCACAACTGCAATGAAAAATTCACCAATTATCTTGCAAATTTGAGTCATCAAAGCCCAGTGAGATACTACCTGCTCTGGCTCTGTGAAGGTAACTTTTTTTCTTGGATATCTAAAAGACTTTACCTTTTTAAATTTTTGGTTGAAGATGTCAAGCTGCCTGTACTTCCAGAGGCAGAATATGCTCTGAAGATGAGCCTCATAGTRTTTTGCCTTTCAGCAGCAGTGCTGGTTGTGGAGGTAACTATGTTGTTCTGGGTGCAACAAAGGGCTCAAGAGTTGGAAGGAGAAAGAARCACTTTTTGTTGTTCATTTGTTCCTTTGATTTTTATTTATTTATTTAATGTTGTGCCATGGGCAGAATAGACCTGTTCAGGACAGAGCGGACTGAAAGAAAGATTTGGCTGAAGCACAAAGCTTCAGGGAAAYGTGGGCTTGATTTGAACAGGAAAGAATAAAACTTAGATTTTCAGCTTCACATGARACCTTTGCAGGTTGCTACAGTATGTACAGTCTGTAATGGATAGGGCTCTTATCAGCAAGAGAAATGTAATTTCAGGTTGTAATCCAGCTTACTGGATAAGATCTGGAGTATCAGATGGCTTTCAGCRATTACAGAACTCAGTTTGACAACAATCAATCACACTATCACTAATAGTCCATTTAAGGTGCCCTCTTATCTGAGCAGTGTTGCTGATGGTTTTGCTAAAAAGCCAACATGGCTGTGGTTGCTGAGGTGTTCAAGCGTGTTCTCCGTGGTGTGGGGAAGGTGCGGTGCCTAGCAAGTGCGCRGGTCTTAATTGATGTTCAACTCAGGCTCCAGCACTAGAAGCAATTACAGAGAGGACTCGTACTCCGTGTGCTGCAGGCAGAAAAGTGAAAGTGCTGCACCTCAGCCCGGCCCGAGCCCTCCTCTTTCATGTCTGTCACCAGTGACAGCAGCAAGGGGCACATTTCCTGACAGAATGTTCTGGAAATGTGTTTGGTAACATGAAATATTCATTTCCTTTCCTCTTTTTCTGGCAATATACTTTTACACCCTCTCTCACACACACATACAGTATATTTATATATTTATTCAGTATATTTGAGATACCAGTGATTGGTTCAGAAAGTGGATTAAGAGACGGATGTGATGTTGCCACAGATAAGGGTTGGAGGGGGTGGACAATAAGAAGTGCTGATCATCAGGATTGAAGTTATTTAACTTATTTAACGGGCCACTGCATCATCAGAGCAATGAGGTCGACATGATCAATGGCATTATGGAGTTCACAGACAATTAATCTGTAAAGTTAATCGTGAAGGACAAACCCACAGCGTGGTCAATGTTATCTCGTGTGTTCAGAGCTTGGTTTCCCAGCAGGAGGGGATAAGAGGTCAGGAGGCAACGCTGTGTGTTATGCATACATCCCTGCCTGAGGCTGTGGTTTTACACATCATCGCACATTTTTTGTAGCTGTTTTTCTCTGATATATAACATTTGACTTTTTTTTCTTCGAAATTTTCAACTTTCATGTCTTTTTGTCCTTTTTTGTTGAGGAAGTGTACGTGTCACCTTTCAACAACAACAACAAAAAAAGATTAAAAAATCAAGGTGCTTTGTTATTGTTAGATGTCCAAGTGAACACGTGCCTGTTGTGTTGATATTCCAGCCTCTTGGCTGCCTGTGAACAGGTTTTTTATGAGCATGTTTCTTTCTCCGTAGCATCCAATACAAAGACTGTGCTTTGTGGTGTTATTCAGCCTCATCTGCTTTACAAATTGGAGTTTTTATGTTTAATTAATCAACTGAGATTAGGCTCACGTGAAAACCATAAGCAATAATGAAGGCCAATAAGAGAACGTTTTATGGGAGGAATTCTAATCCCATGGTGCGCTGCTGTCAGCTTTAAACTCCTTTTCCAATCATTCCGTCCCAGTTTTTGCTTGTCAGCTCAGATTTATGAGGCCTCTGTTGAATCAGAGTACGTTTTCTCTAACTTCTGTGTTTATATTAAACCTTGGCAAAAAGGGCAACACAACCATAAGATTGTCAAAGGAACAACAAACATGACAAATATGCCCCAGAAAGCAAGAAGTTATTGGCCTTAAGTCACYGAGAACACGGGTGATTTCCATTTCAATTGTGGGCTCAATTTGGAATAACTCGTGCATACAGAGGTAAGATGAACAAAGAGCACAGGAATAAAAGTGAAAAATGTAGAAAAGGTAACAGAGGAGCCCGCTATCATCCGCTTTGTGCCCATTGAAGGGTATTGTGCATGTCTGCATGGATAAGGTTACAAGGGGACCCTTGGGACAGGAAAGTGAAGGGCACCAAAGATGAGAAAGGACATTTTTGACAGGCAGGGGACACAGAGGACATCCTGTAGCTGCAAAGAAAAGACACACACCCCGCTTTGTTTATCTGTGTGTTCAGTAAATGTGTCAGAGCTGCATCTTACAGTTCGAAAAAAYGCTAGGTTAGCTGTTTTCTTAAATAAATGGTAAGAAAACAACATTATGTTTATATTGAAATTAGGTTTACCAGCTATGATTACAAAGAGGCTTGAGCTAACAAAGACAAGTTGTGTTTTGAATAATATTTCTGAATAAACTACGTTTTAAAGACTTGCTTCTTTTATCTTCTTGAAACTAGAGGTTCACCTGCTCTTATTAGCCTTTTTTTAGTTTTCTGTGGTTAATCTTGAAAAATGCAGGGCAGCCAACAGTCAATATACAACTTGACTTGGTCAATGTACTGTATATTTTTTATTTAACAAATATAATACAAATTGCTTAACTTGAACATGTATTTAACAACTCTTAGAGGACCTTGAATGCTTAAAAATATGTGGAAGAGCACTACTGTTAAAAAATGATTGGGTTAAAGTGAGCTTTTCCTACTTAGTAAAAGATTAAGACTGAAGCACGGCTGATCGTCGAGCCTTTAAAAGTGGCCAATGTCAGCAAATTAAAATCAGTTGATTAACAAGTGTCTGTACCTGCAGCTAAACATGATTAGGCGGATTATCTTTCAGAGCTTAAAAGTATAATCACGTTTAGCTGAGCGCTTTGGAAATATTTTGAATAACGTAGTTAATTGAATTATACTATTGATGATGATTGATTGATGACGACGCCCACCACCCTCTGCATGAGACGGTGGGGGTGGGGTGGGGGGTGAGCAGCTCCTTCAGTCAGAGACTGAAACGTCCTCGCTGCAGGACGTAGCGCTGTCGCAGGTCACTCATCCCAACCGCAGTTAGCATGTACGTATAACACATCGTAATGTTTTGGGTCACTTGCACATCTTTACATATACATTTCATTTATTTATTCACACTCACCCACCCATAATGCATACAGTGTGTATTCTGTGCACTATATCTKACCTATCACATTGAAACGAGGATTACGTCTAAAGGTAGAATGTGGAGAAACAGGCAAATGTAGTGTTCTGATTAAAACGTTTGCAAAAAATGTGTTCTATCAAAATGTAACAAATAAATGCCTTATCAATGTATCATTTGACTGATCTGTCTGAAATATGATCCCAAAATTTTTTTTGAAGCTGGTTTTTGAACGGTAGCAACAAAAAAAAATGATTTTGAGGATTTATTTTTTCTGTGAGTTAGCAAAGCTTTTGTTTCTTTCCAGCTGGGAAATCTCAATATTCAAATACTGCTTGAGGTTTTCTCTGTGTGAATATGTGTTTATGTGCATTGTTATATAATTTATGTATATAGTGTTTTCTTTTTAGTCCACTTTCATTTAATTTCAGCCTCTCCTGTACTGAGCTGCAGTAATGTGCAAATTTCCTCATTGTGGGATCAATGAAGTTTTATTAATGTTGGTAATCAGTCCTTTATAGAGGATGGGTTGTGATTTTATCCTTTTTAAAGTCTAGGTAAAATATTTGAATTCAAAGAAATAATCTGACTGTCACAATTGTCTCATTTTTTGACACACCAGCTTGTTTCCTAGTGTTTTTGCTTCAAATGCCCATCCATCTCCATTTTTTGTTCTTTCCGTTACATGTAACAGGTMAAATTAGCTCCTCCTGAGTTTAAAATGTATGTAATGTAACAGAAGTATGATCATGTTAAATTGTACAAATACAAAGTCTTCTACTGTGTTCCAGTTTCAAGTATACTGTTTGTCCTACTGAGAAAAAAAACTCATCTGGAACACGCTCAGCCACAAATGTTTAAAGCCTGAGGAGCCTGAAGTTCAACCTTCATTATGAGAGTTGCAGTAGAAAAACTATTCAGTAGCACTTCTGTCACTTTTTGCCTCATTACGTCAGCTTCACACACACACACACACACACACACAGCCTGCTGTCCTACTTCTATTAGTGAACCTGTTGTTGTGCCGTTTGTATTAACAAAACACAATGTAGTGCATTGTTATCAACTTTACTGCTGATAAAAGAATTCCTTTGGCTTTTCCAACTTATAATTAGGGCCAACTCAGGTGTGACATAATCCCACGTTAAAGTGCAGACCTCTGAGGCAAATGAAGCGCAGCAGCATTCTTTCTCTGAGCTTTGAAAAGAGTGGAACAATTATTACATTTAGTTAAAGTAGCTTATTCTCCTAAATTGTTTTGAATAGCTAAAAGGCTGTAAAAACATTAAAAAAATCACTTAATCTAGTTAGTGAAAGTGTGTYTGAATGTGCACGGCTGTGTATTGATTCTTTGTGTTTTCAATGAGATGGGAGGGCTGATTCGATGGACTGTGTGCAGTTTTACTGTTGTAAATGTCACTCTAATGTTTAGGAAASTATAAATACACCACAGTGGTTGTCCATTTGTCTGGTTGGCTCAAGTAAGCACTGTGTTGGAAACCTTGTAGCAGGTCCCTAACAGTCAAGTCGAGTTCAACAGCATTTTGTACCAATATGCAGACTCTGGTTCCGGAAAGSTACAACATGGCAACTTCTGTCCTGCTGGCTTTAACCATCAACGAGAGAAGTTACAAACACTTGGCTTATTAATATGTAGTTTGTTATTATAAATAAGTTGAGAATAGTTTATTTCAAAATTAACTGGTAATCCTAAATAGACTGGTGAAGAAGAATATTAGCATCTCTATTTATTAGGTTACACGTCTTATTGGAGGTGTATGTAAAGAATTAGAAGCAATACATGTTTAGGTTTGTATTTATACATATAGTGAATGCAGATTACACATGCAGTTTTCCTTTCTCTGTTGAATAAAGTCCGATTGTTGGTAACAAATGGTTCCATTTGTTTACTGATCAGCTCTAGTTGTATTTTAGGAAAGAACAATGTCTTTAAAATGTCTTTTGGCATTGTAGAGCTCTGTGATTGATGGTGCACAGGAGATAATAGTTCCCTTATGTGCTGTAGGAGTCTGTCTGGAAGTAGGTGAGTAAAATGTGCCTGTGTAACAGGGTATGCCACGAATGCAATGGTGCTTTACATCTAAAGACTTCCCCTGGGACCCCCTGTCATTGTGTTGGGCTCTGTTGGGTTCTGGAAATGGACTGTTGGAAACCAGCGCACCTCATGTATGTTGATTCGGTGTGAACATTTGAGCCCGGTCCGTTCTGCATATTAAGAGCCTGTTTACTGGCCCATTGAGACCTGGGGTGAAGCACAGCAGCTTCACTCGAAGGGAAGATTAGAGAAGCCYGATTAGATCCATGAAACAAAGAGGCAGAGCTGAGTGGTCAATTTGTTGTGTGCTAACACACGAGTGTTAATCCCAAGGTGTTGTAGCAGCTTTGATTCAATTTGTCCACTATTTTTATTTAGGTTTGATCAAAAGTATTTATAAATGTGTGATTACTTGGTATCAGGAGTCATGTTGCAATACCTTTTTTTTCTGAGCCACTTTTTAGCCATGTCAGAACTTAACTTTTTCTTTACACGTTGCCATCTTTTTAAAGTTGTTTCTTCCCTAAAAGTCTTTGCAGTTGTCCTTTAGGGTCTTCCACAAATAGCCAAATCTCAGCGTGCCTATTTCTTAATGTACTCACCCCCAGACATGGCACATGTCAAGTGAAGAACCTTGCCAAGCTGGTGCAGATCCAAAGTTATTCATCAGCTCGCGGGTGCTCCCATCTTTTACAAGTGTGACTTGCAGAACACCAGCTATGAACCGCAGACCTCCTTGACCCCATTATTTTTACAGCTCCACATTCTTTTTGGGTAGAAATCAAAACCTCTTACACAGCACGGTTTTATGGATCTACGCTGAATTGCAAACAATTTCACCTTGTAAAATTTACTGTGGTTCAGAGCAGAGTTTCAGTGAGGCGATGCAGTATTTTCCCAGCAAAATGYGCCAGTTTACAAGGTTGCATTCCAGTGGGAGCGCTATTAGAGTGTTAAGGTTTAAAGGGAACGGCTTGGTGCTAAATTACTAAACAATTTAGTCACTAATTGACTTATTTAGGCACACAAGGTCAGTAAGACTGAGAGTTTAATYGCATTAACTAATCATACACAAAGATGTTTCTGATATGTTAATTTTCCAAAATTATCGTTATCCAATAGGATTTTTACTTTTTACTTTTCTTTGTTTTTATCCTCATGATTTCTCAAAGCCACTTACAAAGCTTTTAATATTTTTTTGTTTAAATAGCAACTTTGCTTTGTTGTATTACAGAAAAACAGCTTCAGGGCAATGTTATCATCGGTGAACTCACAAGAAAAGAAACAGTGTGTTCGTGTTCCCTGAGTGCAGGGTGAAGCAGAACAAATCTATAATGATCTGATGCAGTAAACAAAATAGAATTTAGTCCCCGAAGACAAGCAATGATGATATTTTCCTATTGCAGAGGTAAAACGTGATTAACAGTTACATGCTAATTTGCTGTGAGGGAGGCTTGTAGATACCTCTGGAAGGTAGCAGATGTTTGTTTACAATAAATCATTTTGATATTTAGAAGAACGTGCACTTTATAGATAAACCAGCTCCCTGCAGCTCAATAATTAGCAGTTTTGTTTGTCTGCATTTATCACATGGGTCATGGGTTTTACTTGCTTGTTTTTGTGTGTGCTGGAGCTCAGATCAGGGAAAAGCAGAACCCACTCCTTTCTTGTTCACACAGACAGACAGATATTTTCAAATGTGTCTTTCTTTTTTTTTAAATATATTCTTGTCAACAGTCTTCATCAGATTCATTCTGATGTCTTCATCCACAAAGAAACATTACACTGACCCAAACCACTATGGTAGTTATGCCAGGCTTGTATACGGTGCTGTATAGGTGACTAAGGCTGCAGAATATATCGAAAATTTATCATCATCGCAATAACAGCCTGTGCAATAGGCATATCGCAAAAAACTGCATAAACTTCAATAAATGGCTGGCTCAAAAGTTTCCATTTATAAGTTCTGTCACTCAGACGGAAGCTTGAATTATTTAAGCAATCAAATGGAGCCCTTCACGTATTTGGCCAAATGGATGTCAATCTTCATATTTTTATAAAATTCATGCTGGAATGGAAGTGATTATTTTTTTCCCCTCTGAACACAGAACAGAAAGACATCAACACTACATACTTATGTATTTGTTCATTTATCGCATGTCCTATTGAAAAATMTAGTGTTCAGTTACTCCGATATGTGTAGAGGGCAAAGCAACAAATACAGAAATATGACTTGAATGGTAAATGTAAGAAYCAAAGCCATACAAATACTCTGCAGCTAGGCTAATAGCTTCAGCCATTTACTCAGTTGTGGCAGGCAGGGAGATTCAGCTGCTTATAAAATACTTTTTTTTTGTTCTAGCCACTCCTTGGGGTCAAGCCGTCACGTCAATTAGGGGTTCTCTAGGGATGCACCGATATGAAAATTTAAGCCGATATCAATATCCGATATAATTATTGCTGTTATGGCCTGTCGTGGCAYTGTTTCGCCAGGGCAGAGATATGGGAGATAAACAAAGTGGAAACTGTGTGGTCTCAGTCTCAGATTATTTAATAGAAAGATGCATATGCAGAGAATGAACAGAGCCGGACAGACGTGAATCGAAACCATCTGGCAAGCTCACAATGCTCCGGAAACAGGAAACAGACAATATATACATCCTGCTMACAAAATAAGAGCGTCAGAGATATCCAGGAACCAATGACATAGTTACAAGTTAATGGGCCAATAAGATTACATTAGTACATACAGTATCTTAAGAATCATGAGAAACAAATCATATAATGGCAGTTATCAAGAGATACAGAACAGGACATGTCAAGGTAAAATGCAGTTAGGGAGTCAGAAGATATCCTTCCWTCACATGGCCGATAACCAATATTTACCAATATTTCACAAACACACAAATTATATTATACACATACGCACAAACACACTTGAGTCTTTTTTAATACAGTAAATAAACAACCAGACATCTGACATGGCTCCCTACTTCAGTTATTCCTGGCTGTGTAGCATCAATATCACTATCATGATCAAACAGATGCCRCTCAACCAACCGTTTCCCCTCYCAAAACAGAAACACAAAACTAAAAAGTGGGAAATCAATATTGGATGTTAATATCRGCCCAGTTTTACTTATCGGATCGATACCGATATTCTAAAAAAATGGCCAATATCGGCCGATATCGATATTAATACGGATATATCGTGCATCCCTAGGGTTCTCCCTACCATGTGACCAGAAACCCTTAGACAGTAATCCTTCGTTCTGATGAGAAATATTTGTGTAGTGAATGGATTTAAGGTGTGTGTTAACAAAATATATCACAAGAGTACACACTGCTTGAGATGATCGTGACATGAGCCACTCAAACCAGACTAAATCACATAAAAAATSATTATTTTGCAAAATAAGTTAACAAACCTTAGTTCTTATACATGTCAAGTTGTACAGATTGTCCGTAATTTACATGGATTTTCCATCATTTTGCAGGTATACTGACGTACAGAGCAATCTCACAGACTTTTTTCATGTTTTGCGGATTTTTTTTCAAAAACTGTTTCAAATTCATCTAATATGTCAGAGCCTGTAGGACGTTAAAAAATCAGTTAACATCAAAGATTCACTTCCAATCCACTCTGCTGCTAGAAATAAGTTTTTCTTCTGATATTGCTGCAGCCGACAGTCTGCCTGCAACCTGCCCCCTCCCCTCCACAACTGACGTTGTGCCTGCACCCCACACTCCCTGTGTGGTTAATACGGATTTTTTGCAAAAATTACAGATTTTTAAGGCTCATTATACAGGTAAACGAGGTTGACGTGTATACGTTCTCCCAGGAATAAACAGTATGTGTGATGTGTTAACAATCAGCGGTAAACAGAATAAATGTCCTTCAATATCATCATCACAGTGTTAAGCACTGTTATCTCAGGTTTTTCAAATATCGTGCCCTGTAGGTGACACAAACATCAAAATGGAGTATTTCTTTTGTGTCACATTAAACTACTGTAAACCGGGAGTTGTTCAGTGTTACAGCGTGCTTGGGATTGTAGGTTCAACAGGAGGTGAGACTTAAAAACATCCTTTCCACATTTTGTGTTTTGTCTGTATGCACAAAACACGAAATGTGGCGTTTTGAGATATTTATCATCAGTTAAAAACATATATAATTTTTATACCATTGCAAAACTCTGCTTCCATGGATGGAGCTTGAGACAAGTTTTTAATCTCTGTCAAAACTTGTGTTTTTTTATTGTAAGTGCAAATCGTACCTCATTTCAGTGTGTGTGCCTCGCCAGTTGGCTYAAAGGCTTAAAAAAGGCTTCAAGAAACACACGCAGATTGATAAAGGGGATTTTATCAAAATCTCTGATAAACTGGAAAGGCTCTCACCAGTCTGTCCATGACACACAACACAGACTTGTTACTCTGTGGTTTTCTGACAGCCCTGTGGATTGTTARAATCCTGAGGCAGTGTGTGATTTTTTTTTCTCTGTCCAGATTTTTGGGTGGTCCTTAAATGTCTTATTCACCTTCATCACCACAACTTCTTCAGACAGATTTAAAAAGAAATTTGCATTTAAATTGACTTCATGCTGTCGTGATTTATTTCYCTGAGAGTGGCAGAGTTTTCTCAATGACTTTGTTTCTAATTTCCCTGGAACAGCTACAAGTGTGATAACCAAAGCTGGATTATTATTCAGTGAAATTGCAGTCTTGAGTTTGTGTCATGGTCTACTGTAGCCACACACAAGTCACACACCACTGATGTGTCAAGCGCTTTGAAAACTGCGGATTATATTCTGCTCGTTGATGATTGGTATTTTCCCCCAAAATCACTGTATTTAAAAAGAATACATCTTTTTTATTGCAAAGAAAATGTAACTTTAGTAGAACTTTGTCACGTCTTTTATTCACTTGTAGGTTTAAAATAGCTTGTAATGCAGAATGACTTCTGTTTGTGTTCTCAGTGCTTTCAACTGGAACATTTTGTCTCTGTCAAGTCATTCTGATGTGACCTCTGTGATTAATCCACCTCATAAAAATACTCAAGCATGAGACCGCCAGCTCTGCAGGGGTCATGATAATTTAGGGGCCATGATGCTGCTGGGTTGACAGCTTGACACAGGGATCACCACAGAAAGCCTGTGTAATTGACACCATTAGCCTTGTGGTGTGTCAGTCTTTGACACTTGATGAGTTCACGTGTGTTTTTCTTTCACCTCAAATAGCAAATTCACGCTTCATGTTTTTTAAACCTTTGCACACACCAGTAATCCTATTCTTAACAGCTAGCTGGCCCAGCTGAGCCACACTTTGTGTCATACGTAATGGGCTTGTGATGATCCTTTTAACGGCTGACTCAGTAACCAACATATTTTTAAGACAGTCTACTTTTGTCCCACGGGGTTTGTTCTTTCAAACTTGCACGTTAAAAGCCCCCCAGCTCTACCATGTGCTGTAATTCACCTGCTGTTTAAATACCGGAATCTCGTCATTGAGCCCCGAGCAGTCCCCAGTTGGCCATTTGCAGCCAGACCAAAGTTACAGATGGCTGTCCTTCGTCCCGTGATCCGCCAGTGGAAGAGGCACCAAGAGTTTAAGGGTTACAAGCAGGACTTCCTCTCTTGTTTTGCGAAACCAATGCCATCATTAACACTCTCAGCCCTCTTTGATACTTGAGCCCCTCTCGTTCTTCACCACCTGCAGTGTAAAGTGGATTTAGTTGGGGTCGTAAGTGTGCCAGAACACAACTATTAACCCTGAGTTTTGTGTCTTCCAATGAAGGGCAGTGCACTGGCAGACTCTTCCTCTGTTCATAATAGACAAGAGAGCTCTTGCATACTCTGTTGGCTTCCAAAGAATCCTCAGGCAGGTTTGTGCTACAGTGAGCACTCTTTTCTTCCTTTTTGCATAACCCTCATTTTTCTGTCCTGTTTACTCCAAAGCTGCACCTCTTTGGAACTGTTTCATCTATCACAAACGTGAAGTAAACAACATCCTTTTTCTCAAGCTGAGTGTAAAGACCGAATCAAATGGAGCACAAAACAATGGCTGTTCTTCTGTGAGTGGGGAAGTGTGTCGTAGCTGCACAACAAGAGACTGGTTCTACACTTGTAAAGTGACAGCCGTGTTAGCGTCACTGTGGAGGGACGAGAGTTTTCTAGAAATCACGGCAGTTGGAGTTTGAGTTGCTGCATCAGGACAATGTAAAACACCAAAGAGACACTGTTTGTTTTTACTGTGTGATTGTGGTAATAGCAGTGTTTCCCCTACCATTATACAGCCCCAYCACCCCCCGCCAAGAAGACGGCCCACCCCTCTAAGAATTTCACGACATGTAGTCATTTTTATTTAAATAAGGCCAGATCAAGTCCAGAGCTATTTTTTTGCATCCCTCCATATCCACCTCTCACCAAACTTGGGGAAAAAGACGGCGCAGAGCGAGGCTGAGCGCTGTTTGTGGTCCTCACAAAGATAGGAAGATGTGTGTGTGATTGACGTGTGTGTGATTAGACGCACAGCTCTGCTTTTAATCACGTAGCACCGATGCGACAGCTTTGCAAG